>NC_085061.1:2977155-3104655 GCF_963662255.1 Cinclus cinclus | reverse complement strand
TGTGATACCTCACTTGCAGTATAGATTCTCTGTGATGTGTTTTGTAGGATGGGTTATGAGTGTCATTGTTTGGGACTCCAACCTCATTTATGTGTCCAGCATTGTGGCACCTCTGTATTTTGGGAGTCATGTATGGGAACAATTAATAATGACACCTTTGGGTTTTGTTTTTTTTTTTTTTTCCTAAGAGAAATAACCGGATAGGGGGAAATAACCTTCTTTTTTTTTTTTTTTTTCTTGTTTTCTTTCCTTGTCCTCCAGGCTGAGTACAGTAGTAGATCTAAAAGGAGGATGTATTCAGGTGGGATCCAGCCTCTTCCACTGTGCCTGCAATGAGAAGACTAAACGAAATGGCCTTGAGGCACTGGAGAGTCAGGTTGGTTGTTATAAACTTATTTTTCCCACTGTTTGGGTGGTCAGACATTGCAACAGCTTAGCCGGCTAAGTGGTACATTCACAACCAGAGGCGTTTAAGATGCGCTTGAGGCTTCACAGCGGCACGGGGGACTGACAGCCGGATTTCTAAAACCTTAAAGACCTTTCCTTACCTCGCCGCCCTTCCCCTCCCGGCCTCCTCCACCCGCCCCGCCCTGAGGGGCCGCGCACGCGCCGCTCCGCCCTTTGTGTGGGGTCGGGCGGCTGCGCATGCGCGGAGCGCGTTTCCTGCCGCCCGTGTCCGAGCCGGGCCCGCTCGGCCTCTGCCGCCGCCGGAGCGGAGTCGCGTTGACTGCCCAGAGTCCGCGAGTCCCGCTCCGCCTCAGGTGAGTCCCGGCCGCGGCAGCGATGGGCGGCGGGGAGGGGGGTGTGGGGGAAAGCCTGCGGGCGTGAGGGGAGGCACCGCGGCATCGCTTCCCCTCCCGAGGGGCTGGGGACGCCTTGCTGAAGGTGAGGCGATGAGCGCCGCTCACCCCTTCGCCCTGACGGGCCGGGAGGGGTTGTGGAGGTGACCCCCACTTTTCTCCGCCGTGCCCCTCCGTTTCCCCCGCTGTGCCTCCCAAGGCCGTGCCCCTGTGTTGGCAGGGCCGCAGCCCACAACCCGCCCCCATCCCAGGCTTTATCCTGCTAATGGTGTCTTGTGCCAGGAGGTGCCCGAGAGGAGTCACCCCCCTGGGAAATCCGCGCCGAGTGACTCGGGAGGGAGTGACAGTGGTGGGAGGCTGTCCTTCATCGCCGGTGCTTCGCTTCCAGGTGTTCGGAAGTGGTGTAGGTGCTCCGAGAATAGGCAAGGATTAAAAAAGATCCTTTTCTCGCTGTCACACACGTTCCATCGCCGCTTGTGAGTCCGTATCCCGGCTGGTTGTTTGTCCAGGGATGGGCTTTCACCACGTATTTCTCACCCTGCTGAGAGGTGACAGCAGCTGTACATCCCGAGCTCCATCCTTTCAGGCCTTGTACTGAAGGACCTGCTCTAGAAAGGTGCAAGATTTCCCCCTTTTTTTTTTTTCCTCCATTTTAAAATATTTTATTGAAATTCAAAGTCAGTTGCTTTCCATTTGAAATAAATCTCAGAGGGAGCTGCATTAAGTACTTGGTAACAAAATCATAGCAGCATCTTCCCCATGTGAGGTTCTGAGGTTGGATGGCAGGAAGGCATTGAGATTATTAATTTGTCAAGAATCATAAAGCCAGCAGCATTTTCCCTAGTGAAATATGAGTTGGATTTTGTCTGTGTATTAGTAAGGAATAAATATACCTGGAAAATTTCTTTGAGATTTGACTTCCCAAAGAAAATGTCCCTGTACCTGTCAGGAGACAGAAATAGCACTGCTTTTTGAGGTTATTATCATTGCTGTGTTTTATGGGTTTTTAACCAAACTAAAATGGAAAAAGGTCACTTGTAGCCAGTTATGGAGCTCAGGTAAATCAGTCAGTGGGAAGTAATGGTCATGGTCCATACAACTTTGGGTTGGTTTTGGGAGCAGCAAAGTAAAAATACCTATACTAGGGGGTAGAGTTGGACTATATTTTGTATGTAATGCCAGTCTGTGAATAAAATACTACAGTTTTTTAGAAACTATTTCAAAATAGCTGCATTCCTCGGGGAGAGGAGACTGGGTATTTTTACATTTTATTTCAGAGTAAAGAGTAGCAAAGGCTGAGCATTCCTTGTTGGTGGAACAGCTCTTGAACTTTTCCTGTATATGGAAATGTGCTGCTACTGAATGTTGGCAGGAGCTAAGGCAGGATCCTGGAAAAAGCACTTTGCAGTTGTGTTTTGCTTATATTCACACATGGGATCTCAAATGATGGATGTCCAAGGGCAGGGGTAACCCAGATTATGGGAACATTTTCACATTAACAAAAAAAAAAAATTAATTAGGGTGTGTATTTAATTCATTTGATTGGTAGGATGTGATTATTATAAGAACTGTGAAAATCACGCTGGTTAAAATTGTGAGCTGGACTAAAAAAAAGCCATTAAAAGCTGTGTTTCAATTACATTTGAAATACAACTATAATTTGCATATTTTTAGAATAACAGTGCTCAATTTCCTTAAACAAAAAAAATCAATAAATAAAGTAAGAAGTCTCTCCAGTTACTTGCATTGATGGAATACTATCTCACCTCTGCTCCAAGATCCAGCACATTCAATGTATTTGTTAAACTGATGGTGTGATAGGAATTCCTGAGGCTCTGTAAGAGCATACTCATCCTTCTTTCACTCTTAAGTTTTTGTTGGATTGCCATTCATTTCCTGTTTGCTTCCAAATTCCTACCTTGTCCTGAAGTCTCCACCCTCTGCTAACATGGCCATACTTGGGTATGTTGTAATTCCAGGCTCTAATGGGTGTGGATGTCTTGGAATGACATCACGGAGATAGTTCTTTCTAGATGGATATGTGGGGGTCAAAATGCTTTCATCCCTCAGGCAGTGATAAATTGCTGTGAAAATTTTGGGGAATGTATCAAAGGAGTTGACAAATCAAAGTTGGATGTATTGAACTGTGCACATTTTTATTATTACAGGTGACCTTGAGTTTTCATGGTGTTATCTTCCATCCATTTATGCTGCTCTGGTTAATACAGCACATAGAATACTGTATTTTAATACTAAAATATTTTGTTATCTAAAATACTTTAATGACTAAAATATTTTAATTTCAAAAATACACTATTCCATGTCCTGTATTAACCAAAGGTAGCATAAATGGATGGAAGGTAATATAATAAAACATTTTAAACAACTTTGTGTCTGTGGATGGATTTGCTTCCAGATGCAGATTTTTCAGCACTGTCTCTTGTAGCAGCCATAAGTTAAAGGAAAAAAGTAGGTATTTTGTCTTTTTTAAACAAAATGCTCACAAACTACAACGATTCAGCTTGGTTTAGTGTTTGAGTTTCATGGGGCAGAAGCCTGATTATCAGTTCAATGCTAGAATTAATTTGAAGAAATTACTAATTAGTTAATTACTAATCTTAGTAATTTTTCTCTAGGATACATATAAAAAGTTTATTGAATAATGTATCAGTAGATTAATAGTTACACATCAGTTTGACTTCCTGAAAAAAGATTTTGTTGTAGTGCTGCCTGTGAGCCTAGATACAAGTCAGGCTTTAGAACAGTTCGCTGAGCTTTGTCCTGAATATTTATTTTTCTAATTATCCTATTTCCATAGTAAAATTAATAGGTTTATTAGATTTCTTGAGGACCTGCTCTCTTGTCTGTGACAATACACAAAGAAACAAGTTTATCTGGCTTTTAGGGAAATTGCAGTTAGCTAACATGAGCAGGACAATGAAAATCCATCATCCTACTGAAAATATCTAGGGGTGTGACACAGGCAGCTCTTGAGCAGACTTTTCATATTTATTAATTCTATTTTTCAAGTTGTGATCTTTAAATAAATTGTAACACTGCGCTGAAAGATGCTTGGTAAATGTTGAAGGTTAACTTTGTTGTATTAATTCTCTCATTTTGAAGCATTGTATTTTCAATTTTACACCTTTCAGCCTTTTCACTTTTTCCAGCATAGGAATCTCTTTAACTCGGAATGTCTCTGCATCAGTTCCTGCTGGAGCCAATCACCTGCCATGCCTGGAACAGAGACCGTACTCGTAAGTAATAAGTTCATTTTCATTTTATTTATTTTTTTTTAATTGCTGTTTACTTTCTGCTGTCAGTTTTTGATCTTGTTATGTCCTGGGTCATATTTAGGGAAGGGGTATATATATATATATCAGATACATAATTCTACCTGTTAAATACTGTTAGTATCCGAAGAGTAAATGTCTTCCATATCAGTGCTTTTCTAAACCTGTTGCTGGAACTCTGGCATAGGAGGTAGAGTCTTCCTGGTGTTCCACAAAGCTTTGCCTCTTGGCCAATTTTTCTATATAATGTGGCTTGTTGTGTTCCAAATGTGCTGTCTTCCTGTGCAGAGTACTGGTGACCATGGTATGTGTACCAATATCAAACTGCCAGAGGGCAGGGTTAGATGGGATTTTGGGAAGAAATTCCTCCCTTTGAGGGTGGGCAGGCCCTGGCACAGATTCCCAGAGAAGCTGTGGCTGCCCCTGGATCCCTGGAAGTGTCCAAGGCCAGGTTGGACACTGGGGCTTGGAGCACGCTGGGATAGTGGAAGGTTTCCCTGCCCATGGCAGAGGGGTGGAACTGGATGATCTTTAAGATGCCTTCCAACCAAAACCATTCCATGATTCTCTGTCCACAAAGATTTTCCGGGGATTTTGGCGCTTCGTTTACAAAGGCCATGTAATCCTCTCAGATTTTTGAATAGAGGTTTTAGATGGGAGTAGTCTTTCCAAATATAGCATTTGCTCTTAAAAAGCCTTCTGTATAACTGGATTGTTTAATTTCTTCTTTCAAGAGATTGCCATTAGCCCTAACAACCATGAAGTGCACATCTACAAGAAAAGCGGGAACCAGTGGGTGAAGGCTCATGAGCTGAAGGAACACAATGGACACATTACAGGTGAGATTGTGTGAGCCAGACATGAAGTTTTCCAACCCCTCCTGTTTTCCCCAGTTGAGATTGTGAGCAGGAAATCTGCAAGTGTTGAGTAAATAGATCTTTTTATAGGTTGGCATTTCCACTTAGAGAGACCCTTGCAGCAGTTTTCTGAACTGCATGCAGTGAATGTTCGGAAGAAAAACCCTATCTCATTTCCAGACATTTCAGTGGAGTTACTGAGCCATTTGTTCTTATCTATGGCTTATTTTTCATCCCTAATGACATAATGAGAACACATTCTCAGTCTACTGAAGTAATCTGGTTGTGTCACAGTGATGCATGCTGCTCCTTTTCAAGTGCTAGTACTAAAATTTCATCAAGTATACGACTGTAGCATTGCTTTGTGGTTTCCAACAGCAGTAAATGCCCTTTTTTAGAGACTGTGTAAACATTTTAAGTGGTCAGTCCTGGACTTAGACCATCAGTGAGCACATTCATTGCTGGCCCAGAGTATCTGTACATCTACAAGGAAAGTTAAGAAGAGCTGCCACATTGAGTCACAAGGTGTTATTCTAAAAAATATGATTATCCTGTGGCAATCTTATATTACTGGGTTGTTTTTTTCTTCCCCATGGTGATATTTTTGAAAGGGCTTTATTGTCTTAAGGAAATGAAAATAATTTATACAAACACTTACCCAAAGCAGCAAATTCTGTTCGCAGCTCACAGATGGGCAGAAGTATTGGTCCAACAGCATTTTGCAGGAAATACATTCAATTTTTCCAATTCTTGCTGTCCAAGAATACAACTGTATCTGCTTCTTTGTGAAGAGTCACTTGGGCTGCATTTCCAAATGAACTGTGTCCCCCCAAGACATTTTACTTGTACCTGTTAGTTTTAGAAGCCAAATATTCATGACTTGGGAAAACAGCTCTCTCTGCTTTCCTGCACAGTGTGTACCTTTGGAATACGAAGTGCTCTGGTGGTTGTAAAGAGTGGAGTTCAGCTGTGGTTACACACAGGAGATCCACTGATCAAACTGCTTGTAAACCCTGACAGGAGTGAGTCAGCTGCTGCCACTCCAGCTCCTGATCACAGGGCACAAGGTCCTTCTCTTGACTCAGGATTGTGGTGAGCTGCCTCTGCTCACTCACAGGAAGAGCTTTCTTCACTCTCTTGGCTTAGTTTTCTGCTAAGCTAAAAATCTGAACTTGGCATAAATCAGAACAGCACTAGGGCTGGTGAGAGGAGGTGGTGGGCAGGAGAAGGAAAGAGGGGGGCAGAGTGGTCCCTCTTTCAAAGGCAGTGCCAGAGCTCCTGTAACTATAGTTTCAGACTATCAAGATCTTCAGTTTTTAAGCATAAACCTATTTTGAAACAAGCAATATATTAAAAATGTGGTAACAGTACAAATTCTTTCCACAGCTTTTATCCCACTTACAGTTTGTGAGCTTAAGAGATGTTTTTAATACTGAATGTAATAATGGAAAACCACTGACATATAATTTGTGGCAGGAGAGTTGAGGACTGTGTCCCAGAGGATGCTAGAGAAAAGATGAAAAATCATGTTCCCATAAGACTTTCCAGCTGGGAACATCCTTCATTGCCTAGGAGAGGAAAGAAGCAATTGCAGCCTTATCAAAGGTTTTATTTTATTCTTTGAATTTGTTATTTTTTTCTTGGTAAACCTTTCTTGTGGCACAGCTTAAAATAGGCATGATAAAAAATGTAAGAATTCTGTCAGTACCAAAAGATTGATAGCATCTAACCAAAAAGCCCTGTTACCTAAACTTTAGGTCATGGCTGCAGTCTGGCAGCAAGCACAAAATGTTGTTAGAGGTTGTGCAGTTTTAGAATTGCTGAGTTTCAGCTGTTGAGAGGGATCTTGCAGAAGTCAGAGGTTTGGAGGGTGCTGGTGGACAGGCCGTGGCCGGTCTGCAGAGCTCCACCTGTTGGCCAGCCCTCGGAGCTTCCTCAGCCTGCAAATCCCTGGGATCTGCAGTTTTGGTGAAAGCTGGAGGGAGAAACAAGTATCCCTAACAGCTTGAAATAGCTCCTGGAGAATAAGAGATGAAGGGGAATGGCATAACAGTAAAACTGTCTCAGTGGTCAGTTCGTCAGGAACTACAGTGACAGGGCAGGGAGGAGTGGCTTCAGACTGAAAGAGAGGAAATGTAGGTTAGATATATGGGAAAACTCTTCCTTGTGAGGGTGGTGAGGCCCTGGCTCAGATTGCCCAGAGAAGCTGTGGCTGCCCCTGGATCCCTGGAAGTGTCCAAGGCCAGGGCTCAGAGCACCCTGGGATAGCGAATGGGAGTTGGCAGAGCTGGAACTGGATGATCTCTAAGGTCCTTTCTAAGAACCCCAAACCGTTCTGGGTTTCTGCGACAGAGGGCTGTGAGGTGATCTCTCTTTTGCCTTGTAAAGCAAACAACACGAGGAACAAATGAATTCCTGAGAGCTCTTCACTTTCAGGCATTGACTGGGCTCCCAAAAGCGACCGCATCGTGACGTGCGGCGCTGACCGCAACGCCTACGTGTGGAGCCAGAAGGACGGCGTGTGGAAACCCACCCTCGTCATCCTCAGGATCAACCGTGCCGCCACCTTTGTCAAGTGGTCTCCCTTGGAGAACAAATTTGCTGTGGGAAGTGGAGCTCGACTCATATCTGTGTGCTACTTTGAGTCTGAAAATGATTGGTGAGCTGGTTTTATATCTTTAAGGTCTGCATGTGAAAGCTGAAGCTGTTTAATGCTAGTAACTGGGTTACTGTTTTACTAATTCCTAAAATGTTCAGGAAATGTAGAAGGATGGCCTCATCAGTTCTTTTGTGGATTTTAACGTTTGGGGAAAAAGGTTCTCTCTCTTCTTCACTCTGCTGTAGCACCTAAAGGCCTTTGCCTATTTTCAGACAGTGCAAGTTGGCATGGATGTGTTCTGCCTGGCTGCCATAAACATATGTTGCTTTTCTAAAAGTGCAAGAATTTCTGCAGAGTAAAGATTTCATTACTATAACTATACGGTTGAGAAAAGATAAATATTTCCTTCCCCCTCTCTGTGCCAGAATGAATGGAGAAATCTACTCAAGTCTTTCTTCCTTGTCCATCATTTTGGGCCATTTCCTGTCATTAGAGGTTTGAGTCTGTCACATCTCCAGGGTGATGTTAGAAAATGTTTGAGCTTGTCATCGACCTGTTCTGCATTTTGTCATGTACTTTTATCACAGTTTATAGATTTCACATAGGAATATCACAAGGATATTTCCACCATTAACATTTTTCTCATTTTAGCATCTAAACTTAATGCTTCTGATCTTCTCTCTTTGTAGCTGCACATGTTGGAGCTACATGTGCTCTGTCATCTGTAGCTGAAATCAGTGTGTGGAGTATCTCTTACTTTGGGTTGCATAAACAGGCACAAAAACACAGGTGTCCTGTGTGCAGTCTGCCATGTGGAGATGAAAAACAATGACACCACCTGCAAAATACATTTTAAAGATTGTTTTGGACTTTTATGCTTTCTAGCATGTTCACTTATCAATGTTTTTTCTCTGCCTCGTTTGTCTGAAAAAGAATCAAGATTCCATATGCTAAAAAAATATAACTTGTAAATTGTGAGCCTTAAAACTTGTGCCTGATGGAAATACAATCAAAGAAAAAGCACCATCATTCCAAAGGCATGAAGTGAATAATAGATTTCATTACTAGTTTGTAAATAGTTCAGATAAACCAAATCTGCTGAGACATATTTAGGCCACTATTGATGCATTCAGCAGCAGGACCACTTTGCAATGCACTGCAGATAATTGAGATGAATGCACTGGTTGAGTCATTGTCAGTCCCCCCATTTTCTTGTTGTGTTTTATAGTTATTGTATTTTTAAACAGTAGAAAAGTCAATAGGCAAGAGATGTGACTAAAAAACTCGTTGGAAGGACTGGAGAAGGACTTGTACTTGGTGATCATGAAAACAGTGCTGCTTAGCTCAGTGTCACAGTCACAGCTGACCTTGTGTTCACTGGGGGAAGAGACCTGGCAATTCCTGTGCAAAATTCATATCAAGAAGCTCTATCTGATGCATTGTAAAAATTAGTTGGAAGGGGAATAGGACTTGTCTGAGGAGATAAATATTTAATGAGTGTGTTCATAATATTTGGAAGCTTAATTAAGCTAACCATAAAGTTCACAGATTGCACAAGAGAATGTGAAAGATTTGGACATGAAGATTTTTCCAAAACTGATGTGTTTAGTCATTGAGAAGGAGTGATCTTTTTGAAGAGTGCTTCATGGATTTGTGGGAATCAGGTAAAATATGTTCATATAAGTTTTGTTTTATTTTGGTTTGGTTTTATTTTAGGTGGGTGAGCAAACACATTAAAAAACCCATTCGTTCCACTGTCCTGAGCCTGGACTGGCACCCCAACAATGTCCTGCTGGCTGCAGGATCCTGTGACTTCAAGTGCAGGTAAGAGAAACTAAAACATCTATCTACAGTTTGGGTTACTGGATCAAATCAGTAGCTTGAGCATGTTGATCAGGTATTTGCACTTGCTGTTATTATAGAAGGTAGCTCATTGTGTACTGTTGTTGGTACCAAAATAAAATATCCAGCTTGAGAAATGTTGGTTTTGGTGCTGCTGTTTCCTGACTTTGGACAGCCAGCATGGATGTGCTGAGGGACACACCTGAATTTGGGGAATTGGTGGGTTCCTTCCTGGCATTGCACAGCATTTAGGCTGAGAGCTGGTCATTAGGCTGAAGTTGGATTAGCAGGTGTCATTTTGTAGAACACCAGCACTGCTAGTTAGAGTTTAAAAAGCAATATCCTAATGGTGCAGTTCCAAAATTCAGAGTAACTGGCCATTTCCAAAGGTGTTTTCCCATCTTTTAGTTACCTGAGCTCCTTGTTTCCTCCCCTTTGCCTGTGGGGAGCAGTGTCAAGGAATTGATCCACTTGCAACTCAACACAATAGAAGAGATTTTTTGAAGACCATTAAAAAAAAAATAAAAAAGACTGTTAAAGGCAGATTGGCTGAGAGATGGATGAGGGAGACTTTGCAACTGATTGTGAAATCACAGGGTGAGAGATGGGCCCTGCAGACTGCTCTGTGCTGAGTGATTGGGGTCACTGCAGGGAAGTCTGCAGGGCCTGACTTGAATCCATATTGTCTTAATCACTTGTACCTTGAATGATAATGAAAGTTTCTTTTCTTAAATTCTTTATGTAATAGGGCAATTTTTAAGCTTGGAAGTGTGTACTAAAAATGACTAAGGAGGAGTGGGAGGGGGGAGGTAGGGCTGACTATTGCAGTCCTTATTTCAGAATGAAACCCTTGCATCTAAACCCCATCCTTTGAGAGCTTGTCATGTAAGGAGAGATGTTAAATGGAAGCTGGGAAAGAGAGGGGAAAGTTGTCTCCCCTTTTCTGCCTTATTTCCAGTTTTGATTAGATAAACTGAATGCATTCACTTCCTGTCACAAAACAAGTGGTGTGAAACAGAAATAGCTACTTTTCACATGTGGAATTTTTAAAATTTGGGTTCATGAAGGCCCTCAGGACTTTGACATAGATCACCTGAAATTTGTGTATGTGTCCAACACAAACCATTCTGGGATTCTAGAATTCTCTTCCTTCCCCAAAACTATTCTCTTTTGTAAATGATGAGTACAGAATTCTAGTTCTCCTCCCTTCAGTTCCATATTAAAAACAATAAAGATACCTGAAGTGTGCACCTGTTCTGATGGAAATTAGGAAAAACAGATCTGCCAGAGCCACTGCCATGTGGTAAGCAGCTATGTGGGAAACATTTTATGGAAGGAATAGAGGGCAGGAAGCTGCAAATTCCTGGGTATTCAGCAGTAATTTTTGGTGCTTGGCCAAGATAAATGAGCTCCCTTTATATTCATCTGAAATATATATGTATCTGTAGCTACAAGCACCACATAAGCATGATTTTATGTTCTTGCTGAGGGAATGAAAGTCATTTCCCAATGTTCTTTGAAGGCTGGGGCCTTAAGATGAGGTGATTTTGCTTTTAAAAGACAGAGAGACTTTAATAAGGGTAAAGACTTCTTATATTTTTAACTAACAGTTAAATTCAAGGTATTCACTACTTAGGTATGATTTTCCTGCCTTCTGTCAAAGGCTGTTGCTTTAAACATCTTGTCCTACTTCCATACATTAAGAGACCATCCTTTTAGGTAGCTCTATAAAATTCTGATTTTTAAAGGATTATCGTTAGATTATATTTAACCTGATAGAGCCAAATATATATCCGTACTTAATATATATCCATACTTAATTCCCTGAAAATCTGTACCTAATATAGCTGAAGTTAAACCCTTCTCATTACAAATGAGCAGCTTTATTGAAATAAGCTGAATATAGGTACCTTTGGAAGTGCTTACCCCACACATACAAAAGGTATAAAAAACAGGGAAGGGAGGAGCTACATTTCCTTAAACTCACTATAAAAAAATTCCTTTTTTGTGTGACTGCAACCGTGAATGTTTGATCGTAGTTTTTAATTTATACTGATTTATTTTTTTTTCCCCTCTGGTAGTAACATGTTGTAGCTGCCTTCCCCTCCTGTTCAATGGACTCAAATCCTATGGTTGTGACATCCCATTGAATTCCATGGTAACAGTCAAGAGCACCATATTGTGGCATGTCTGAATCATGCAGAAGGAATTTGATAAAAGGGGGAGGCTTTCTGTTTAAACATATCTTGAAAATTGTAGTGCTGGGAAAAAAAAAAAAACATAAAAATATTACAGGATTTCATTTTCAAGGCATTTTTGCAATAATGAGCCGGATGAAGGTGGCTCAGAGCTCCTTTGCTGGCATTAGAACATCACATTTCTTTCTTTGAAATCCTGCTAAAATGGGAATGTTCTTAAAAAGTGGATAATTTCCTAGGTGTTTGTATTAGCTTCTAATTATACAGTGCCATTCCTGGGTTTTCTCTAACTAAAGGATTGACTCAGGAGATCTGTTAGCAGCGCAAAAAGATGAAAGAGAAATCTTGGCACGGGGAAAAATGCACTGACAACGTGTATTTTTGTGCCATCTTCTGGAAAAAAGGGAGAGGGCTACCAAGAACAGCATTTATGAGAAACCTGTGTGCTTTACACCCTTTGTACTGGTGCTTTCTCTCTGCACACTGCTGCTGCCAGGCTTCTTTAAAGACACCAAAATATTTTCTTTTGGAAGAATCGGGACACATCTCTCCGCTTCCAACATGAAACACATCCCGTGCTCCCAGGGGCTTTGTCCTCTCTTTGTTCACACCAAAATCTTTTTATTTGCAGGGTGTTCTCTGCTTACATTAAGGAAGTGGATGAAAAGCCAGCCAGCACACCTTGGGGCTCCAAGATGCCTTTTGGGCAGCTGATGTCAGAATTTGGGGGCGCGGGCAGCGGAGGGTGGGTGCACAGCGTGAGCTTCTCCGCCAGCGGCAACCGCCTGGCCTGGGTCAGTCATGACAGCACCGTGTCAGTGGCTGATGCCTCCAAAAACATGATGTGAGTATCCCCTTGCTGCTGTCGTGAAGCCTGATGATCCTAAAAGGTCTTTTCCAACTTTAATGATTCCGTGATTCTACGTGGAATGTTGGGCTCGCACCTCTGTCGCCTGTTTTACTGTGGGTTCCAGGAGTCTCTTTGAGGCTTGTGTAAATATAAATATTCTGTATGTAAGGTTGTTTCTGTGAATTTTAGGTTGCGTGATTTAAGTTCTTTGTAAGAATCCTTTGGTGGGGGTATAGCCAATTCATTTTTGGGGGAGAAAAGAGGCGTTTGGGCAAAATAAATGAGTAACCAGGAAAACAATATTTCCTTTTCCAAAATAATATTTGCAATACAAGATATTCCAAACAGTAGTCTTGATTCAAAGAGAATCCAGAAACATGCTTACTCCATAACTAAGACCTCATCCACAACCATGCTCTGGAAAATAAGTTGTTCATGGAATATTATTTCCAACCTCTGTCCTTAAGATGATGCTGATGCAAGGTTTCAACTTGCACCTTCCAGTCCAACAAAATATTTTACTAACAGTTGCTCCTTTTGCTCCTCCTCTTGATCTGCATAACTTTGCAGCGTCCTTGGTATTCCAACCAGGAAGGATGAGAGTTTCCATATGTTTCGGTAGCAAAAGTCTTGGGGGTCATCCAGGCATTGCTGGGATTCATTTTGAATTGTGCTTCTGATCACTACAGTTGTATAAGTACATGGCAGGGAATATCATTCATTCTAAAGTATTTAAAAATTCTCTTTATTTGTCATTAAATCACAAAAACTTAAATGAACCTAAAGGGCTTTTCCTCTCTGCAAAGATGTCAAGCATCAAAACTTCAAGTGCTTTTTACTATTCAAATGGAATTAATATCTTCATCTTTACAGATGCTTTTGGGGGGGTATTCCTTTTAAACTCTTGGCCCTGTTTGCACACAATTTTGGTAACGTTAGCCTTTCATCTGGAATACTTGGTTTTGTTATAAATCTTCCAGCACACTTTCATTAGGCTGTAATTTTTCATTACAAATTACAACCTTCTGTTGTCACCACAGGACAGCTGAGCTACCCTGACTTTTCCAACCATCCTTGCGTGGGAACGGTGCCTATTTTTTGTTAGAGCCAAAAATGAGAGGTTTCAGTGAATCCCTCTAACAAATGTCCTTGTGCTCAGGGTTTCGCAGCTGAAAACAGAGTTCCTCCCACTCCTGAGCGTGTCCTTTGTCTCTGAGAACAGCGTGGTGGCAGCTGTAAGTGTCTGCTATTTCCTCCTTGTAGAGCTTTGTCGTGTTTTGGAGGGGGAGGAAACTCCATATTTTGCACAGTTAATAGTAGTAATAATAATAATAATAAACAATTCCTGCCCTGGTGTCAGTGTTTGCCTGTTGGAAGGGCAGGGTAGGAATGCTGAGGTGGTGTTTCCTGATGAATTTTTGGTTGCAGGGCCACGACTGCTGCCCGATGCTCTTCAACTGTGACGACCGTGGCTTGCTGAGCTTCGTTTCCAAACTAGACATTCCCAAACAGAGCATCCAGCGCAACATCTCCGCCATGGAGCGCTTCCGGAACATGGATAAAAGAGCCACCACGGAAGACCGTAACACCACCCTGGAGACACTGCACCAAAACAGTATAACGTGAGTGTCCTGCTGCCAAGAGCAGGGCAGGGAATGTTCTCCATGCCCAGTAGGTTTCCCAGGGTGTTCAGCAAACCCTCGGGTTTGCTGTGGCAGCAGGGTGCAGCTGGTGTCCCTTTTTCCTTGTGCTTCTTCCCTTGCAGCTCTCCGTTTCTGGGATTTACGTGGGTGCTGGTGGAGTTAATCATTGACATGGCTACAGCTGTTTGCTCATGGTTAATGTGTTGTGTACCTTGGACACGGCTTATCTTACCAAATATGTGGGTAGTTCCTAAGAGGCTGGTGGCATTGTGCAAAATCCAGTCAGCAAAATCCACCTGAAATCCACATCCCAGTTTCCCATTTCGGGTGTTACTGCCATGTGTATTTATTTATTATGTATCACTGTTTTCATACTGAAAGAGGGGAAATGTAGGTTAAACATGCAGAAAAAACCTTCCCTGTGAGGGTGAGGAGGCCCTGGCACAGGTTGCCCAGAGAAGCTGTGGCTGCTCCATCCCTGGAAGCCTTCAAGGCCAGGTTGGAGTAACCTGGGGTAGTGGAAAATATCCCTGCCTGTAGCAGGGAATGGGACTGGATGAGCTTTAAGGTCCCTTCCACCCCAAACCATTCCATGATTCTGTTAATCAAAAGGATTCATTCAGATTAATTGGGTAAAATACCTTTGCATTAATAAAAAAAATAAAAAATGTGATCCCAGAGGATGTAGAGCAATTTCTCTTTATTCAAGGAAAACATTTAGTCTCACCAAGCCATTAAAGAGCTTTCAGCATCTTTTTCTTGGCTTATTTCTCTGAGGCATTCTACCAAGAATCTAGTGTAGGCTCTGCTATAGTCATGTCTCCATCTGAAAGAGTAGGAGTAGAATTCAACCCAAATTTCCCACTTTTCTGGCTCTCTGGAATGGGTGTTGGAGCTCTCACTCTCTGTTTGCAGCCAAGTGTCTATTTATGAGATAGACAAACGGGATTGTCGGAAATTCTGCACCACCGGCATCGATGGAGCAATGACCATCTGGGATTTCAAGGTAAAAATGTGCTTTCACTACCATGTTCATGTGAACTAGCTGGGGTGGTGAGGTTTTTGGGTTTTTTGTTGCTTTTTTTTTTTTTTTTTTCCTTATATCAACTCCTGGGGCTAAGCCCCAAGCCAGATTTTAGTAGCAGCAGGAAATCCAGACTGGAATATCCAAAACCATTAGCGAAGTCCGTAAAAAAGCTGATCCAAGAATCTGCGTAAATGCAGATGCAGTTTGTTAAGCAGATGGTGCAAATACAGACTTATTTTTTAATAGAGTTACTTAATGTCCCTGTAGGAATCCCCTTAATTCTTTCACCCTCCATCCTCAGCTACAGCTGGGCTGGAACAACACAACCCCTGCCTCTTCCATCCCTTGGGACTCTGCTCATTGTCCTGGTGCAGAACATGGTCCTGTCCTCAAGGAGTAAGAAGTTGTCTCTAACAGTTGGAAAATACAACACTGAAAATCCTAAAAGGATGTGTTAATGTCCATGCTTGCTTTGCTCAGGCCTGGCCAACAGAGGTCCCTGTTGGTCTTCCCAAAACTGGCATATGGGCTCTGATTTAGGGAAAGAATAGATTGTCCGTGTTCTGTGATGCCAGAGTGCTCTGGTGGGGACAGGAGTCAAACATAAGTTGAGGTGATCTCTGTGCTGCTTTAGTGCAGTTTCAGGTCTGTACCATTGGCCTGTACATGCCTGAGTTTGAAATTAATGACTGTTGTGGGCTCTGGTTCTTGCATTAGGAAGAAATCCTTTACTTACAGGAGAAATTGTTCCCTGTGAGAGGGGGGCACAGGGTGCCCAGAGAAGCTGTGGCTGCTCCATCCCTCTAAGTGTCCAAGGCCAGGCTGGACAGGGCTTGCAGCAGCCTGGGATAGTGGAAGGTGTCCCTGGCCATGGCAGAAGCTGGAACGAAATGATCTTTAAGGTCTCTTCCAACCCAAACCATTCTGGGATTCTGTGACTGATTCTCATTTCAAATATTAATATTCTTTACTTGTTTTTATTAGCATTTACACTGAATTATTCAACCCCAGCTACTGCAGCAGATTATAATTACAATTATTTTTTTTCTCTCCTTTAAGACTTTAGAGTCCTCCATCCAAGGGCTACGAATCATGTAAAGATGGATTTCCATGATCTAGCAGGACAAACTGCTTGACAGAATGCAGCTCCCACATCTGCACAAACCTGAAAAGGGAGGAGGAGGAGGAAGGTGAAATATTTGGAAACACTGAGAAAATACAGCTTGTCAGATTTTCTTTTGAATCTAAATTTGGTGAATTGTGTTGGTTTCAAAATCAGCTGTGATTGGTTGTTTTTTTTTTTTCAGTTGGTTGTTTCATTCCATTCTTTACCAAAGCTGCTCCTTAAGTAGTTTATTGCAGGAAGTTATGAATCACTAACTTAAAAGGGGAATTTTATGTAAATTGTCTGCTAGAAATAATAATAATAATAATAATAAAAAAGATAAAAAACTGATTCTTTGTTTTGATGCTTATTGATTAAAAAAGGGCTTTTAAGGAAACTGGGAGAGAGACAGAGTGGGGAAAAACCCTGCACTGATATTTTGTGGCCTTAAAACAGGGGACTGAAAGGTTCTAAAGTTGACAGACCTGGAGTTCTGATGATCTGGATGTGAAGATTCAGATGAGCTTCTTCCAGGGGAATTCTTCCCTTGAGGTGATTTTGGAGGATTAATGATTTTATCCTACTTCTCTTCATTCTGTCTGCCTTGCATTTAATCCATAACAACAGCAAATTAACCTGATTTTTTTGTTGTTGTTGTCTGCTCAGTGGGTCACATTTTTCCAAAGGTGAGTGAACAGAATTATTTGTAGTTGCCTTTGAGACTGGTTCCAGGGAAGTGCCCAGGGGTTGGAAAGCTCTGTGAGGAAGGTGAGACAAAAATCTGCTCAGCCTCATCTGGGGAAGAAATTAAAAGCAAATCACTTTGTAAGTCCATGAAACTTCAAGGCTGGGGAATCACCACCCCTGGAGGTGTTCAAGGAATGCCTGGGCATGACACACACTCAGTGCTCTGAGCAGGTTGGCAAGGTGGGGATTGGTCACAGGTTGGACTTGATGAGCTTGGAGGTTTTTTCCACCCTCGGGGGTTCTGGGTTATAGTGTCCTGTTAGAGCTGAGTTCCCAGCCTGTAAAATCCTGTATTTATAATGACTGGTGAGCAAATGGAGCTCCAACCAGAGGTGTCAGCGTGGTCTGGCTTCTGTGCTGATCCTTTGTCCCCAGGTACCTTTTGCAGTTCAGCTCGGAGCCCCAGGAGCTCATGGAGGCATTTGCACACAATTTATTCACAGGGTGTAGCTCCTCCTCCCCGTGTTGCTGCATTGCTGTGCTCCGAGGGGATTAGCTGGCTCAGGGCATTGCTTTGCAAAGCTTAAGATGGTCATTTTTGCAGAAAATGCAGAAGTGTCTTAAAAAAAACCCCAATTACTAAATTTACCACTTCCTCTGGAACCTGAGTTGTTTCACACCCTGCTCGATTCTCAGTTTGGCTGGGGCTGAAAGGGGAGGGTGGAAGATCAGCTCTGAGTGGCAGCCACTGTTCTCCATCACAGAGCTGGACCTTTCTCTGGTTTCCTTGTGTCTCCCACCTTCTCCCCTAGCAGTCAGGCTTGGCTTTGCAAATTCCTCTCCCTTCTAAACATAAAATAATGAGTATTTCATTTCAGTCACGGTATCAAGGTGGGTAGCATGGCTGGGATGGATGGGCTGGGAAGCAGGGAATATTCACTGGAGCCTGCCTGCAACACTCCCCGAACACAGAATAGCTGCTGCTCATCATCTGCACTTCCCTAACCCCAGAGAAAACCCCACCAGAAGTGTCCCCATGTCCCCAGTGTCTGTGCAGTGGGACAGTTCCTCTACAGCATTTTTGAGGACGTGACGTGCTGCGGGGCAGGAGGATGTTCCCATTTCAGAAACGGAAGAAAAAGCAAGTAAAGGGTTTGGGCAAACATTAAATGGGTCTGGCAGAGGCCCAGCAGGGCAGAGCCTCCATCCCTGACTTTCCACAGTGCCAGATTTTCCTCCCATGGAGCCTGGGAGAGCCCCAAGGAGGGTTCACAAGCAGTGGAGGCAGCTCATGGCACTTGTTAGCACAGGTTCAAGCAGGAGCAGCCTGGAGATGGGAGCGAGGAGGAAAGGGCATGGCAGGCACTGTCCTCTTCCTTCCCTTAGTAACATATCCCAAATTCTCCTGCAGAAGTTCAAACTGACCCACAGTTCATTCCCATCCCTGCCTGGGAGACATCTCAGGATCTCCCCGTGTCTGCAGGGATCATGGCAACACACATGAAATGAAGCCCAGCTATGGATGAGGAGCAGCAGCGAGGGGCTGCCCACTCTGTGCCCTTTTACCTACAGCTCCTCCTGTGGGGATCGATTCTGCAGCTCAGGTTATTGTATCCCTGAATTCCAGGATATTGTATCCGAATCCTGCAGCTGAGAAGAGATCCTGCCCTCGCTGCACGGGAGGGACCCCGGCGTTCTGCTGTCCCAGTGCTTCCCTCACTCAGAGAGGGAAGGGGTGAGTGCATCCAGGCGGGAATGGGACAAAAATCAGTTCCTCCGAAGCAGGAGGTGATAAAACCAGAGGGCTGGATGTCTGGTGCGTGGGGATACAGGCACGGTGCCCACAGCCAGCCTGGGACCGGGTCCCACTGGGCTCTGTGGGATGCAGGAACGAGCAGCAGCTGCTGCCGAGGGCGGCAGGATCCAGGCTCCGCGGGGTCCTGCGGATCTCCCCGGCCGTGGGAGGCGATGCCGACGGGCGTCTGGCCCCGGGCGGGCTCCAGGCACGGCTGTTCCCTGGTGGGGGCCAGCACAGGCATCGGGGAGTCCCCAGTCCTCCAAAACGCATCGTGGGCCGGGGGTGAACAACACTCCCGCTACCAGAGGGAGACGGCGGGGATCCTTCCCTTCGGTTCTCCTGGCTGTGTCCTACCCTGGGGCACCCAGGGCGAGTTGCCCACGCCCCACCGAGCTGCCGGGAGCATCCCGGGGCCGGGGGCCCGTCCACGGGCGGCGGTGCCGGAGCGGCCTGGCCCGCAGGCACAGGGGCAGGGCGGCCGCAGAGCTGCTCCGCGCTCCCCCAACGCCCACGTAAGGAAGTGGTTGCATTTCTCGGAGAGGAAAAGGGAAGTCAGGCTGCCTCGGCGGGGCAGGCACAGCTCCCGCCGCTCGCTCCGGGCTCCGTTCGTGTCGACTGCCCAGAGTCCATGAACGAGCCCCGCCGTCCAGGAACCGAGCCCTGCCCGCGCTACCCGGCAAGGTAAGGATGGGCTCCGCCACTCTGCCAGGACCTGGGGCTGTCCCGTGGGGCTGTGGCTGTCACCGCTCCTGGCGCTCACACCCTGCTCCAGGGTTCGGGGAGTCCCCCCCGGCTGGCTCTGGGGGGTGCAGGCAGCCCCCTGCCCCCTGCGAGTTTCGCTGTCGCTGCGTTTCGGGTGTTTGCGGGTTTTCTCACAGTTTTGTCAGCAAGTTTGAGTTTGTTTTATTTTTTTTTTCTCTTGTCGGCGGTCTGACAGCTCTGGGGAGGATGGGGGGGGGTTGGGGGGGTGGAAAGAGTTCTCCTGTGGGGGTCCCGTCGTGGTTGGTGCCGGCAGAGGCAGAGCTGCCGCAATCCATCCTCTCCTCCTCGGGATCAGCTGCTCCCCGCTTTGCCCCGGGGCGAGGAAGAGGAGGGTCAGAGCCGCCCTCCTCTGCCCTGGGACGGGGGTGCCCATCAGGGCCAGGCTGGGCTCATGGGGAACCCCCCCCCCAGCACTGGGGTCTGAGGACGGGTGTCCCCAACCTGGCTGGAGGAACACGGGGGGGTGACACCTTCAGCTGCCGCAGGGAGCAGAGGGGCCCCCGCGGGTCGGAATTGGGATCTTGGTGGTGCAGGGGTCCAGGGAAGAGATTCAGGGGGTCGCAGCTCCCAGCAGGATCCTCATTGGGTGCAAACCTCCTACCACCGCCCCGCCAGGCTCGTGAAAACCCAAACTCCAGCTCCTCTGGTGTGCGGCTTCCTCCCGGGACTGGGAGGAGCCCCCGGCGCTGGGCTCTGCCAAGGTTTGGTTATCTCCTCCGAGGATGTTTCCGAACTGCTTGGACTGGCCGGGGAGATAACGGAGCTGTTCCAGCTCCCACTCCCGCCCTGTCTGGCCTTCGGAAATTTCCCATTTTCCTCCCTCAAGAGCCCCTGGGTTGTGGGAGGGGTTGGGGGATGTAACCACAGCTCCTCTGATGCTCTTCCCATCTGGGGAAGGGGCTGCCGAGCCGCCGTGGGTCACTCCCGGGAGGGAGCAGGACTCAGCCAGCGGGGCAGCAGCAGGGAGATGGCTGTAAAGGGGCAGTGGGGGATAAATAAAACATTACCCGCTGCAGGGAGCGCCCAAGGCCCTCGCAGCCTTCACTCCTTGCCGTGTCTGGCAAAGGCTCCCGTCCCTGGCACGGGGATATCCCTTCGGGATGGCGCAAGGCAGCAGCAGGGACTCCAGGAAGGGGGGTTATGCCTCCGAACTCCCAAACCACCTGGACAAAGTATTGCTGTTTTCTTAGTGTTGAAGCCAGAAAGAACCTCGGTGTGTCCTTCCTCCCGTCCCTCCTCCAGGGAGCCCCTTCAGCCGGGTGCCCATTTCAGCCAAATCCCTTTTCCACACATTTTTCCTCTCCTGTTCTCTTGCAATGCCGACAACAAGTGTCCCTGTCGCTGATGATTTTGTCCCTCCCTCGTGGTGCTGCTCCATCCCCAGGGCTCGAGGGAGAGGCTCATGGGGGCAGCAGCTTTGTACCCTCCTTGGGACACGCTGTGCTGCATCCCAGGGGGATCGGTGGGGCTGGAGAGGGCAGCTGCCTCCTCATCCATGCCCATGTCCTTGGCCAGGGGATGCGTGACAGCAGAGCTCCTGCCCTGCATCAGCGCTGGAATTTCTCCACATGCAGAAGGCAGGTGATGGAGCTCCTTAGATTTTCTTTTCCCCAGTCCAGGGCTGGAGGTCTGTTAAGAGAGCTTTTTTTTCCCCTTCCCCTGTAACGTTTTTGGCTGCCAAAGAAAACGGGACGCCTTCAGGGAGTTCCCAAAATAGACGAGAGCAGGCTGTGAGTAATTCCCTGGTCTGCCACGCCCTGGCGAGGTGTTTCCCTACATCCCTGCAGGATGGCCAAGGGGCTGTGACACTGCACGGAGCCCATTCCCGGTCCCGTGGCACCTGGAGGGGCCTTTGGGGCAAACTACTCCATCCCATGACAACGGGGGACCGGCAGGAATGGAGGGAGTTCAGCCAGGAGAAGGGATTAGTCATTAGGGCTGAGCACTGATGGGATGGGAGTGCCTCCATGGGGCTTTTTGGCTCTTCCTAAATGAGATGTGTGGAAGGAGTGAGCGGATCTGGCCCTGTTGGGGTGGAGAGAGGAGGTGCTGCCCGTGGTGGGACCCCAGGGGTGCACATGGGGCTGCTGGTACCAGGGTCCCTGTGTGCCCAGCCAGGAGGGTTTAGAAGTTCCTGGAAATGGACAGTTCCTAAGCTTGGAGATCCTCAGGAAAGCCTTCTCCCCGGCAGAGAAGAGACACAGTGGGCTGGAACACAGGTCTGATCCCAGGGGGAAGATCATTCTGTGGGGCTGGGAGCTGGGACCTCGTCCCTGTGGCTGCAGCAGCGTGTCCTGACAGCCCGGGGGTCTCTCCCTGTCACCAGCCCGTGAGCCATGGCCTACCACAGCTTCCTGCTGGAGCCCATCAGCTGCCATGCCTGGAACAAGGACCGCACCCGTGAGTACGCCTGGGGCACCCCGAAATTCCCAAGGACACCCCCAGGCATTATCCTGACTAAACATCCCCTTGGGGAGGCGATGTTCCGGGACGGAGCAGAGCTGGGCTGGAGCTGGGTTTGGGGAAGCAGATCTGGGGTCCGGGACAGCACATTCCCTGTGTCCCCCGGTCCCAGTGCCGGGACAGAGCCTGGCACAGCGGGGCCAGCGCAGCGCCCGCCCCGAGGCACCGGCAGGGGAGGGACGGACGGGGAGCAGAGCCGGGTGATTCACGGCCGATGGCATTTCCCGACCGCGGCCCGGGGGATGTGGGAGAACAAAAAGGGCTTTTTCTGCTGCTCTCCGGGCAGGCGGGGCGGGATGGGGCTGGATTTGGGAGCTGTGCACCCGCAGCCGTCCCGTCCCGTCCCATCCTGTCCCATCCTGTCCTGTCTCATCCCACCAGCCCCGTGGGACCACACTGCAGAGAAGGGAGGACACTGGGCTGGGGGGTGCGGGGTTCTCCCTTCCCATAGGGACAATTTGCAGCATCGGGGCAGTGCAAGACCAGCGCTGGGGGACTTGGTGGGACCCCTCCAGGCAGCTGGGGCTCAGTGGGGACCTGGGGCCCAGGAAGGGGTGGGTGGGTGCTGGTTGTGACCCAGGGGAGGGCTTTGCCCTGGCCACTGTCACCCCCAGAGATCGCCCTGTGCCCCAACAACCACGAGGTTCACATCTACCGCAAGGATGGGGCCAAGTGGAGCAAGGTACACGAGCTGAAGGAGCACAATGGGCAGGTGACAGGTGAGTCCTGGCTGGCAGAGGGGACAGGGACATGGGTGGTGAGTGAGCCTGTCCCAGAGCTGCTCCCAGCCCTGCTCATGGCACTGGCACCCAGTGGATGGAGATTGTGCAGGGGTGGAGGAGAATGGAGCAGGTTGAGTTCAGCTGAAGGCAGCCAGGGGTGGGATGGATGGGATGGGAGAGATGGAGAGGGATGAAGTGGAGAGAAGGAGGGAGGATGGGAAAGGACATGGATGAACAGGAGAAATGGGGAGAGATGGATTGGGATGATGTGGGATGGATGGGAAGGGATGGGGTAGGGTGGAATGAAGGAAGGAGGGAGGGAGGGATGGATGGATGATGGATATATAAGAGAGGTGGGTTGGGATGGAATGGAATGGTGTGGGAGGCATGGGAAGGGGTGGGTTGGAATGAGATGGATGGATGAGAGGGTTGGGCTAGGATGGGTTGACATGGAATGCTTTTGAGGTGGGAGGGATGGGAAGGGATGATGTGGGGCAAAGAGGGACTGTGGAGCAGAGACCACCCAGAACAACCTTCAGACATCCCCCAGCCCTGAGTGCCACCTCCCCACTCCCATTCCTGTGGCTCCCTGGGCCACCATCATCCTCCTCTGCCTTCCAGGAATCGACTGGGCCCCTGAGAGCAACCGGCTGGTGACGTGTGGGACCGACCGCAACGCCTACGTGTGGACCCTCAAGGGCAACGTCTGGAAGCCCACCCTGGTCATCCTGCGCATCAACCGCGCCGCCCGCTGCGTCAAGTGGTCCCCCAAGGAGAACAAGTTCGCCGTGGGCAGCGGCTCCCGCCTCATCTCCATCTGCTACTTCGAGCAGGAGAACGACTGGTGAGACTCTGGCACAGCCCCAGTGGATCTGTCCTGAGGGAAAAAGAGAGGGGAGGGATGGATGAGGGACGGATGGATAGATGGATGGATGGGAGATGTATTGGGAAATAAAAGACTGGAAGAGCTGGAGGTGGATACAGATGGGAAAATGGAGGGATGAACTCCCCATGCCCAAGCTGCTACTGCAAGACAGTGGCCCAGGGCAGCTCCTGGGGCACTTGGAGCCCTGACCAACATCAGCCAGCTCCCCAGAATTCCAGGGGGGCTCTGGGGATGCTGCCCCTCTGGTGCCACCCCCTGTCCACACAGGTGGGTTTGCAAGCACATCAAGAAGCCCATCCGCTCGACAGTGCTCAGCCTCGACTGGCACCCCAACAATGTCCTCCTGGCTGCTGGCTCCTGTGACTTCAAGTGCAGGTGAGGAGCAGGGGTTGGGTGACTGGGGGCCCTGATGAAGGGGGATCCCCAAGGATGGGTGGGTGGGCAGGCTTCACCCTGGGTGCTGTTTGGAGCAGGGAGTGGAGTACAGGAGAGATGCAGGGAGGTCTGGGGGCTATCCCAGGGGTAAAGCATCCATGGGAGGTAGGGGAGGTGCCCCACCTGCTCTACCAGAGAAACTGAGTCCTACAACTGAGGCAAGGGGCAGGAATGAAGATGGCACAGGTCCTGCATCCAGGAACACATAACATGGCTCTCCCTCTCCCAGGATCTTCTCAGCCTACATCAAGGAGGTGGAGGAGAGGCCCAGCCCCACACCCTGGGGCTCCAAGATGCCCTTTGGGGAGCTGATGTTTGAGTCGAGCAGCAGCTGTGGGTGGGTGCACAGCATCTGCTTCTCGGCCAGTGGCTCCCGCGTGGCCTGGGTGAGCCATGACAGCACCCTGTGCCTCGCTGATGCTGGCAAGAAGATGGCGTAAGCAGGGCTGGGGACAGGAGGGGGCTCGGGGGGGACTGGGTGGGGCTGTGCTGGGGGTGGCAGGAGGGGTTGATCCCCTAACTTATATGGGGATGGAGGTATCTGGGTTGGATTGGGCTAAGAGCAATCCCAGAGTGTCCCTGCATGTGGGTGGGGGAGATGGAAGAGTTCAGCTTCAGGAGAAGGGTTGGCCCTAGAGCATCCCTGGAGCATCTCTGAGCATCTATAGTATCCCCTGAGCATCTCTGTACTTGGGTGGTGGAGGTAGAGGGGTTCAGCCTCAGGAGCTGGGATAGCCCTGGAGCAGCCCTGGATATCCCCAAGCCTCCCTGGAGTGTCTCTGCCCATCCCTGGGTATCCGCAGAGCATCCCTGTTCATGGGTATGGGACATAGAGGGCTGAGCCCCAGGAGCTGGGACACCCCTGGAACATCCCCAGATCACCATGGGTGGAGGAGCTGTGCCAGTCTCAGGGCTGAGGCTGAAGCTCAGCTCGCTGTTCACACCTGGCAGTGTTGCCTCACTGTGCACTGAGACCCTGCCCCTGCTCGCTGTCACCTTCATCACCGAGAACAGCCTGGTGGCCGCGGTGAGTCCGGCTGGGGGCACGGCCTGGGTGCTGTGGCTGGAGCCACCTGGAGGGTGCTGAGCAGGCCCTGTTCGTTCCCCAGGGCCATGACTGCTGCCCCATGCTGTTCACCTATGAGGAGAGCCAGGGCACCCTAACCTTTGGGGGGAAGCTGGATGTCCCCAAGCAGAGCTCCCAGCGTGGCCTCACTGCCCGCGAGCGCTTCCAGAACCTGGACAAGAAAGCGAGCTCAGACACAGCCAATGCCACCCTGGACACCTTGCACAAGAACAGCATCAGGTGTGGGCTGGGGTGAGGGCGGAGAGGGACAGGCTTGGGGTCACCTCGGGGACTCCTTGGGGGTCATAATTGCTGAGCATCCTCTGGGTGTGCTGCTGTCCTGCCCAGGAGCTGGGACAGCTCTGGAGAATCCTTAGATGTCCCCAAAATGTCCCTGAGCATCCCTGCAAGTGGGAGGGAGAGACTGAGGCTCCAGCAGCAGGAGCTGCGACAGCCCTTGGTATCCCTGAGTTTCCCAGGGTATTTTCAAGCATTCCTGGGTATCCCCAAGCATCCCTGTCCATCCCTACTGCCTCTCTGCGCTGGTAGGGGAGATGAAGGGGTCCAGCCCCACTCCCAGCCCTGGCTGCCAGGCAGCTCCAATGGCTCAGCACTGGCACTGATTCCTGCTCCTTCTTTGCACCCACAGCCAGATCTCAGTGCTGACAGGCGGGAAGGACAAGTGCTCCCAGTTCTGTACCACGGGGATGGATGGGGGCATGAGCATTTGGGATGTCAAGGTAAGGAATCCCCATGGATCCCTCAGGCTGGGATTAGCCAGCACTGAACCATCTTCCCTCCCAGTTCCCCTCTTTGAGCTCCCCAACCACCTCCAGTTTCTTTGGGAAGCAATGAGCTGATTAACACCCTCCTGTTTTATTTCAGAGCCTGGAGTCAGCGCTGAAGGATCTCAAGATCAAATGAAGGAGCCATCCAGGAAGGGCATCCCGGCTTCCAGCTGCGCCTGCTCTGCCCCCTGCGTGCTGCCCTCTGTTACCCCCAGCCCGTGCCACACGACCCAGCCCCGATGCCACCAGTGCCTGTCCCCGCTGCCAGCCAGCCCTGGTGGCTGTTTCCAGACAAAGAAAATCATTTTTCTTACCGTTTTTCTTACCATTCTTCCCGATGCTGGTCATACATTGCTTGGAGAAATTGCAAATAAAGGATTTTCCTGGATAAATCAAAACAGGTTCTTTTTAAGAACAAGTTCAGTGCAAACACAGGTGTGATCAGGGCAGATCACAGTGCTGTGCCATATCTCACCACAGGTGGTCACATCCTTTCTGGCACCAGTACAGCGGGGGAATTGGGATTGTGGGGATAAGGGGAACGCCACATTTCCATTCCATGCTTCAGCACTATTTCTAAACAGGATTGATGTTAGGGAAAAGGGAGGGCAGATGATGGAAGTGGCCAGGGAGCACAGGTTTCCCCGGTGAAGTCCCACCAGCTGGGCAATTCCCAAACCTGGAGCCAGCCCAGAGACCTTGGGCTGCCCAACTAATCCTGCACCTTCCCCTGGCCTGGGAAGGGAGCACTGGCTGGCAGACAGACAGTGACATTTGAGTTCTGCTCCAGCCCTCAGTTAGTGGGAGGTGTTACTTGGAGATTTTTCCACCCATTTCATGTCTTCACAAACCTCAACCCTCTTCCCCTGTGGCTCCTGCCCTGCTCCATCCCAGGCATCAGCCCAAAAACTACCCCTGTCATGCCCCATCCACCTCCCTGTGCTCCAAGCATCACCCAAACTTCCCATAGCAGGCTGTCCCTACATCAGTCCCTCCCTCTTGGAGCTAACAGCACAGGCATCTCTCCTGGCAGCACTTGCTCATCTTCTACACCTCCCTGAGGGTATTTCCTACACCAAATCCTGGCTTGGTTCGAGCTGTGGTTTGAGCAGCTCGCAGTGACATTCCCTGGGGGCACAGTCCTGTGTCACACCCTTGTGCCGAAGTCCCTGCAGCCAGACATGGCCAGGGTACCATGGAACAAATCCCCACTTGTCACCCTTCTTCTCCACAGCTGCAACCCTTCTCCCAGTGCCTTTCAGCGCTCCAAGCCCCGGGGCTGGCTCTCCTCCAACCTTTGGGAATCGAGAATGGGAAGCACTGGTGTCCCTGAAGAGGACTCCCAGCCCCCCTGAGGCACAGCAGGCTGGAGCATCTCCCTTCCACAGCCATTAGAGAAGTGACAGGGCAGTGACTGCCCTTCTGACAGGGGACTAGGCCAGACAGTGGCCTGAGGGTAATGGTTTCCTCCACCGTGGTAAACAGATTGTGCAATACCTTCACCAGAATCAGCAGGAAAAGCTTTTTCTCTCCAGGCTGTGCGTGCTGACAGAGCTCCTGAACCCAGGGCCAAACTCCACACCACAACCAGCAGCCCCCAGCTGCAGCTGTGCCTCCCCCAGGACCCCCCAGCTGTGCCCTTCCCACACACACAAGGCCGCAGCAGCTCTGATAACTTACAGTTTAATCAGCCAAATATACAAGTTCTTTTGGTGGTTTTTAAACTTGATCAAGTTTCTTTTTGTTTTTTTTTTCTTTTTGGTTTTTTTCATCTGGATCTGACACAATAAATTTTGTTGGATTTTCTCCTTTAAACAAAGGATGATGTGGTTAAAAACTGGCACTATCCCTAATAAGGAGGAGAAAAAAAAAATGAAGAGGAGGGAAAAGGGGAGACTGGCTGCAAGAAAGGAGGGATGAATCTGGGAAGGAACGGCACTCCAGATGTCCATGAAGTCAGGCTCCCAGCTTATACCGCAACGCCCTGCAGCAAAATTTGATGGGCTCTTTGCCAACTGGATTCCTCAGATACATTATCCTTTGGGATTTCAAACCAAGTCAGTTCCCCACCCCACACCCCACCCCAAAACGACCCCCACAATCTATTTTCTTGCAATCTAGTATTTGAAGCACCTCCCCTCCCACCCTGCCCCCCTCCCACCGTCTAAGAGTTCTTGATCCTAAAAACAGCAAAAACATTCATGTTTCCAAACTGTTACAGGGAATTGCTGTCCAGCACAGCTCTGCACTGCAGAGAGCAGCTGCCCCTAACCCCAAATGGAAATCTGTGCCAGGATGAGGACAAACACATCGTCAGTGTCTCTTGGAGGTGGAGGTGAGGTCAATGCTGCAGGATGCCCTGCGTGGCATCGATGGAAGGCGACACAGCAGAGCTCCTGGCAGGACCAGGCACAGTTCCCTGGCGTTTCCTCCTCTTGCATGGCCTGTGCTTACTTGTTAAGGGATAGTGACTGCAGTCTTTTACCTGCCATGGCCGCTTCATCTTTTGCTGGGGAGGAAAACAACAGAGTTTCATCATTTCATGGTGCAGATCAGTGACTGGGCGGGGGGGGGGGGGGGGGGGGGGGAACTGGCAGCCCCAGGAACCAGAATCCTGCCAGTTGGGTAATGGAAAAAATCCCACCCTTCCCACCAATTTCTCAGAGGTAAGAGGCACAGGTCCTGCTGTATGTTCCCTTCTATCCCTGACCCCTCTCCAGGTGTCCACAAATCACCCTGATGCCCAAATATCTCTGTGGAAGTCACCAAGGAGCTGTGTTCAGACTTCTGGTTCATATCTCCTAGGGAAAGGCCAGGAAGGGAAGGAGTGATGTGAACTCCCTCGGCAGTTCAGATTCCCATATGCAAAGCAAACAAATCACCCAGCACAAGGAGCCTGCTAAGTCCCCAAACTGGAGGCAGCATTGCCTAGGAGGCAGGGGACATGATGGGTATCAAGGAGAATTCCCTCCTCTCTTTCTTTGCTCTGGGATCCAAGCTCTTGTTTATAAAGCAAGTACTTTACGAGAAGGAAACAGCTGAGCCTGGCTTTGCTGAGGGGAATTGATGACACTCAGCAACACCACACAGGCTCAGATGAGGGACGTGTGCCTCTTAGCACAGCAGCCACGGCATGGAGAGGTAGGAGAATATGATTAATTATTCTCTAACCTTTTCTTTCTTCTTCTTTCTTTCTGGCAGCTTCTTCCCTTTGCTTCCGAATGATGGCTAATCGGGCAAGGTCTGCCTTGGCTTGCTCTGTTTTCCCAGCTAGGTGCATTTTCATGTATCTTTCTTTTGCCTTTTGCTTCTCTATTTCCTCTCTGCCCAAAGGAAACACACCAGTCACCAGAGTATCCAGACAAGCCCAGGGGAACAGGCAGAGTGGGGCTTTCCAACCAGGAAAAAACCCAAAACTGGGGGTCCTTCACCACTTTTCAAGCACAGATTCTGACTATTTGCAGGGTTTGTACAGGGGTGAGAGACTGTTTCTATCTTCCTTCAATTAAGTAAGGACACAAACACACACGGAGGTCAAATGAATTAGCTCCACACCATAAGAACTGTGACATCTTTTTCCCTGCCTCACCCTCACCTTCTGCTGAAGCAATCTATCCCAAACAAAGATTAAACTTTCCCTTTGAAACCTCACCATTGCTAAATGAAACTAGAAGATTAAACTTTGGTTTTCAGGTTATTCATCTGACCAGATAAACATTTCACCACAATATCTGGAATCTGGGAAACTGCTACCTGTCACCAGGGCACCTTCTGCAGCAAGATTAAAGTGGATTCAGGGTGACCTCTGGTTAATGGATTTCTGTTCAGATTTTTGTAATAGAACTTCAGGAAAGGAATGGCCTAAATCCCTTTCACACCAGTACGATTTCAGGGTTTCAGTTAGGTCTGACTTTTGGCATAAAACCTTAGGAAAGGAATGGCCTAAATCCCTTTCTCTCAGAGCACCAGGGCAGGCTGCCTGGCACCAGGACAGCCACAGCTGCCCCCAGAGGACAGACAGCTCCTGTGAAGTTTCTAAGGAACCATATTTTGAGGCACAGTCAGCCCAGTTTGCTGCTGCTGCTCAGTGCCTGCTTTAGGCAGTAACACACTTTTAAGGGCCTCCCTGAAACACTGACAGGGAGCAGGAGAAACAACTCCCTGCATCAAGCTGCTGCCACATCAAGGCTGAAATTCCAGGGGTGCAGCAGGGAACACTCACCTCTCTCGTCGTGAGAGCTCCTTGGGTCCATCCAGGTCCAGCTGAGTGACTTTTTTGGTTGTCTGAATGACACGGTTGGGGTTCTCTATGTCTATCAACCCCTCCACTCCTTTGCGCTTTTGCTGAGGGTCAAGAACAAGAGGAGGAACCTCAGAGGTTGAGGAACTCTCACACCCAGCTCTGGTTGTACCAGAGCTCCCCAAACACACTGCAAAGCATCCCAAAACCACAAGTTAAGATTTTACTGCTAGCCAGTAAAACTTTTTATGAACCAAGACATCTTCAGCCTTTTAAAAAATCTTGTTGCCTTTGTATCTCATCTGTAAATATTCACAAGTTTTCATTCTGAGGGCAAATGCTGTCAAGTGAGTATTTTTTGGCTTCTGTAAGTAGTTCTATAAAAAAATGCTCTGCTCAGAATCAGAGTGTGCATCTCCCCCCCAACCCAAGTATTAGGTGCATTAAGTGCCCTGAGAATGCAGTACCTGATAATCCTCATCATCTTCATCACTCTCATCTGAATCTAAAGATTTCTTCTCCTTTTTAGGGTCCCCTGTCGCTCCTTCACCTCCTTCTTCTTGCTCCTCCTCTTCCTACAAAATCAGAGGAAATGTATGTTACTAAAAATCCACCCAGCTCTTGAGTCTAAAATTTCTAAATCAGATTTTGGAGTGATGAGAGAGCTCAGCTCTGAGCACTGGTGCTCCTGATGTGGCCTTGTGCCACCAGGGAGGTCTGGCTGTCACAGAATGAGCGCTCCCCCTCAGCAGCAGCATCACCTCCAAACAACTCTGCTTCTCCCTCTAACAGGAAAATTACTGTAAAAGGCACCACTGGCACTTTATGCTCCCCAAATGAAAGCTCTCCAGAAGAATTTTGGCCTGAATTTCCAGTGCACACTACCTCAGACCCTGAAAACTACCATGGATGCAGCTTAGAGCTGGATCCCATCCTGGGACTGGATAAATAAGAACACCTAAAGGAGAAAATTGACAACCATCAACCACAACATTATTATCCAAGGAATTACAGCCTTTTGAGCTTCCATCAGTCAGAAACCTGGAAATTAATTTCTGAATCATAAGAACCAGCATGGGTGTGAACAGCTTGTCTTACACTACCAACATCTCTCATCAAGCAACCCACAAAGTGGATGAGCAAGGAACAGTAAGATGAGTAATTTTGTTAATTGTGGGGGGGCTTTTTTAAGCTTTCCTTAATAAATCAGTGTTAGATGTAACCATCACTATGTGATATGTGTTATCACAAAAAAATAAATCCTTCTCGAAGAGCAGTTCTCTGGTTTGCTGTGAAACAAGACACACACTTCAAGTGGGTCCTGCTTTTCTGTTCCATTTCCATTTAGTATTTTTATTACAAATATGGAAGCAGAGAACACTTATACAGTTTGTGAATGACATCACACAAGTAGGAGTTGGAATTATTTTGGAAAACAGGATGAGACTCATAAGTGGTTTCAGAATCTGGAAATATGGCATGAAACCAAGAAGGTGGAATCAGAAACTAACCAAAAGGAGTTACACTTTGGAAGAAGAAATCCAACACGAAGCTGGAATATGTGGCTAAGCAGCAAACCAAACAATCATCTTGAGTTCCAGCTGGGCAAAACATTAAAAAGGACTCAATGCTATGGCTCAGAACTGCTTGAGAGAGTCATCTCAGAGGTATTCACCAGCATTTCCTACATGGGGTGTAATTATCCTCCTGTGGTCAGTGCTGTGAGGCCTCAGCTGGAACTGTGTATTTGGGCTGAGGCAGCACTTTCAGAGAGTCACCGAAAAAATATTAAGAGTGTTACCAGAGCTGTGATAAGTTGGGAATAAAGACAGCAAGAGCCCCAAAAAGCAGCCAAGGGTTTTATGACAGCAGTCAGGACATGGTGCAAGTGGGAGGAGCTGTTACAGTCCAGTGCTGGGGCACAGAAATATATCCAAGAGAGACCCCACACCAGAAAACTCTTTTCTCTCTCCCTTCAAGTCAGAGGCAAACAAGAAAATCATGTGTGCAGAAAGAAGTCAAAGGAGTTTGGTCCACAAGGGCAAGTACAGTAATTTCAACATGCCAAGATGTGGCTCTTGTTCTCCAAAGCCATGCTGTAGAACAAATGAGTTGACACTGGAGACTGGAATGATGAAATATAGGGAGAAAAGATCTCCAGAGCTGCTGTGTAATCAGCTCCCCCATCCTTTAACCTTCAAATTCTGCCCTGGGTGGTCTCCCAGACCTCAGGAACCAGACTGGGTGACACCCTGGAGTCTCCCCAGCTGGAGATAGTTGGGATCCATACTGTGATCAGTGCTGGAATGAACTGCAGCACTTGGCTAAGCTGCCATTGCTCCTGAACAGAGAATAACCAGGCTGGATAAGGCAGGAATTAGGACAGAAAGTACACAAAGGAGCAAACATACCCTTGCCTTTTGCTTTTCTGCTTGGAGCTGGGCATCAATCTCCTCAGGACTCGTGTACTGCCTTGCTCGGCCTTTGTGGCCTCCTTTTCTACCTGCACAAAATAATAAAAATAACAAATGGTTTAGTGGTAACTTCCAGAAAGGTCTGTTCCTCCTGCAGCACTCTCTGGATTTTAGGTGCAGATAGGACAAACCAAAACAGCTTCTCTGATAGACCTCAAACAACAAAACCCCCCCACTGATCTGGGTGAAATGGTCCAAGATTCCTAGGTAAGATGCAGAGAGAATTGGGATTATTGATATCACCATTCCCTGCCTGTGCTTGTGACCTCTGCAATTCCCTTCCCAGGCTGGCAAGAGAAGCTCAGTCCCACAGCAGATCCTGGTTTCATACACAGGAGGAATCACAGTGTGTTCCTGTGGTTACAACCAACATTCCAACAAGCTTGGCTCCTTAACCCCTCTCACTGTGCCAGGAGAAAATAGGAAGCTAATTGGACAAAAGCTTTGGAAGTACAATGGGAGCTGAAGAAGTAGTAAAAGGAGCCTCCATGTTTAAACTGCTTTATGAGGAAAAATAAAAACAAGCTCTAGGAACCAAGAAGGGGAGTCACTGTGGCTGGCACTGCCCCAAGTTCTGTTGATTAATGAACTGCTGAAGCCATTAATGCTCCCTTCAAGCCACTGCTCTGGTTATGTTCTTCCAGCCCAAAAAATTGGGAAGCAAGTTGGATAGAGCCAATCCCCAGCCTTGAGTGAGGGAGACTGGCAAAAAGCAAACAACTCTGGCAAAGTAACTCTCTGCCACTGCAGGAGTACTGGAAGTCCCATGGAAGGAGCAAGAATCACTGGATGTCTCTCATCCTCCCCACTTCACGTGCTGAGGACAATGGGAACCTTACAGCAATGGGGAGGGATGTGGGATCATCCCTCCCTCCTTGGCAGTGTGGGATCCATGGGAGATCTACCACTGCTCTCTCATTGTGTGCTGTTGGACTGGGAGGCACTGGGAGCTGCAGAGATCCAACATTTCCTGATCAGTTCTCCTGCCTCAACGCACAAACTCTCACAATGTCCGAGTTCTGCCCCAAAACCCCACTGTGAAGCTTTACAGAAAGCCCTGAGATATTTTTCAAAAAGAAATGGGGAAGTGCAGAGACCAAATTCTTCTCCCTGGATTCAGCTGGGGAAGCCAATGGGCTCTCAAACCCTAAGCACAACCAAAAGCTTTGGTGCAGCCACACAGGTGTTTGCTGTTTTTCTGTTCCCACCCATCCCACGTGGGAACACTGACATCCTCTGGAAGGAGATCTGCCATGGGAATGCTCCTGGGAAGACATTATCTCACTGCCCAGCAGATGACATCACCCCAGAGGGAACAACAGTGACATCTGTGACACACGGAGCCCCAAATAACCAAACTGTGCTCCCTGCTCCTCATCCAGCTGCTCCAGAATTCCACACTGGGCTCAGGACCAAGGAACACAAACTGCAAATAAACAGTGGTGATAAGGGGGGGAGAAGAGAAACTAAGGAGAAATTATTTTACATTAAAAGCCTAAAAGGAAGCAAATGGAAGAATGAAGCCCCTGAGAGCTCAGTACAGTGGAGGGAGAGGGCTCTGCTCCCACAAGGAGATCAAATCTCACATCAGACACACGGAGTTGGTCCAACATCTTGCCAGTGACCTGCCCTGTGCCTCAGTTTTCCCCATCTTAAAACAGGGATAACACTTCCTTTTCCACCTCTTTAAAACAGAATCACCTGCAGATTTCACCTGCAGCAAAGCCCAGTGCTGCCCAGGCAGGCCCACATTCACAGATATATGTCTTCACCTTTAAACAGCCTAATTAAGGAGTTCAGATGAAAGAGAATGGAATGATACTGATGGAATCTCTTCTTTTTAAAATCAAAGTATTAGGAAGAAAAAAAAGGAAATTAATTTGAAATAATCCTGTAAAAATTTATTAGTAGCTTGTTAATGCTCCTCCCTTTTATTTTAACAGTGAGTGCCAAAATCCACTCTTCTGCCAGCAATCCAACAACTCCCACTGACTTGGGGGAAAACAACCAAAGACTCCTCTTGTTCCAAAAAGCAAAATGTTTGAATCAAACATTTAAATCTGTACAATGAAATAAAGAGCAGGAAATCCTGAAGTTACGTGGCATTTAAATACAAAAAATAGGGTTATAACCCACCACGGTTCTTTGCCTTCACAAAAACCATGTAAAAGCTTCAGCCCCATCCCCCTGTCACTGTGCAAATGGACCCAAAATGAAGTGGTTAAATAAAATCTAAGCAAGGAAATCAGTTTGGAGCTAAAGGCTGGGAAATGCTGATTAAATAAAGCAGAGCAAACTGCAGGGAAGAGGAATGAGGAGGGCTGGTGTGTGACCGGGGTTTGCAAGAGGCAATTATGCAGACGGTGCATGTAGAGAAGGTTCTGGGTGGATCCGTGACAGGCCGGCAGTGCCTCATCCCCGCTCCTGAATCACACGAGGAGCAAGTCGGTGCCCGCTCCGGAACACCCAAAACGCGGCGCTGCCGGAGCCACATCAAAGGAGCCGCGTTTGGAGCCCCTGAACCCCCCACCCACCCCGGGCCGGGACCCCTCCGCGCCCGCTCGGCTCCCCCGGGCCGCCAGCCCCCGGCATCCCTGGTGGGGCTGCACCCAGCTCCCCGGGGCTCCGAGAGCCCCACGCCCGTCCCAGGGGAACCGGCCGCGGTTCCCGTTCCAGCGGGAGCACATGGAGCCCAGCCGGGTCCCGCGAAGGGCCGGACACCCCCGGGAGTCGATGCTCTGCCGCGGAGGGGGGCACAGAACGGGCCCCGGCTCGGTGAAGGGCGTGGGGAACGCGCCGTCCCTCGGGGGGCGGCGAGGGGCGAGGCACCCCCGGAGCCCCCGAGAATAGAGTGGGAGGAAAGAGAACCCGAGACTCCCCCCAGAGCCCAACCACAGCCGCGGGGGCCGCTGGTGAGGGGGAAAGGGATTCCCGCAGGCTCCCGTAAGGCCGCGGAGAGCGGGGAGAACGGAGCCGCCGCGGCACCTTCACAGCCGGGGGCGAACACGAGCCCTGCCCGCGCCGGGGCCGGGCGGCCCGCACACCCCCTCAGCCCCCTCCTCTCTGTCCCCCGTTTCCCCCCGCCGTTGGTCCCCGCGGGGGAACCCTCGGCCCGGCCCGGCCCGGCCCCCACAACCTTTCGGCATCGCGGCGATGGCGGCACGGCCCCCCCGGCCCGAGCGGCGGCCGGAAGCGGAACCGGAACCGCCCCCACGCCAGGCCCCCGCCGCTGGGCTGCCCTCAGCGCTGCCGCTCCCGGTGCTCCCGCGGGGGCAGGGGGAGCGGGGCCGATTCCCCCCGGGGGATTTCTCTCCTCTCTCGAGCTGGCAGCGCGGGTGGCGGGGAGCGTTTTGGTGAGGCAGCGAGCAGGGCAGCCCAAGGGGTGGGGCCACGGGCGGCGCGGTTGCGAGAGGCCCCTGGGTGACGGCGGCGACGCGACGGGAGCGGGAGGTGAGCGGAGCCGGGATCGGGATCAGGATTAGGACCAGGACCAGGACCAGGACCTGGACCTGGACAGGGATCGGGATCAGAATCAGAACAGGGATCGGAACCAGGACCTGCGGCCTCCCCTCACCCCGCAGGGTTCCGCTGTGGGACTCTCGGGGCCGGGCCGGGCGGTCTCTGTATCAGAGGGATCTGACCGGAGTTGTCACCTCGGAAAAAGAGTGGCTGCCGCTGAGGAGACAGATTGACTGGAGCAGTAGTCACAGAGCTTTCACTTCTTTCACGAGATCCGCAAAGCTTATTTTTATCCTTGAAGTGGAAAACGGGAAGGGGACACAGAATCCCTAGGAGAAATATATCTGACAGTTGTTCTCCTTTCGTTTTTCCCAGTGATTCTGAGGGAGTGCTGGCAGTTCCCTTGGCCTTTTGCCCCTCTCGTTCCCGAGGCAATGCCCAAAGTGAAGAGGAGCAGGAAGCCTCCCCCGGATGGCTGGGAGCTGATTGAGCCCACACTGGATGAGCTGGATCAGAAGATGAGAGAAGGTGAGTGGGTGTTCTCAGGGATGGGACCCCAAAACAAGCCTACAAGAACTGCTCCATGAATACAGGTGGACCTTTCTTGTGTCTGTGCCTCCAGTGGTGCTGCAGGTTGATCCTGGGCCATGCTGGGCAACCCCTAATTATGGGGTTATGGAGCACAGAGCTTTGTTTACAGCCGGTTTAGGGATAAAGCTCATGGGTGCGTGGAAGAGATGGTAGTTCTTGTCCATGTTGTTGCTGTGGGCATGAAATCACCCCTGATTCCAGTGTGGGTCAAGTCATCCCACTGCCATTGGTTTTGTATCCTAAAGGAGCTGTTCGAGGTCAGGTCCCTCTCCTTTGAGTTTCCTCCCATTAATCTCAGTTTTATCCCTGTCACATATTAAAGTTATGAACGTTCTTGGAACAGTTCATTGCAAAGTGACTGAGGGAAGCACTTGGTCACCTGGTGTTTGTGTCCCCTCCCAGCGGAGACGGAGCCGCACGAAGGGAAGAGGAAAGTGGAGTCGCTCTGGCCCATCTTCAGGATCCACCACCAGAAAACACGTTACATCTTTGATCTCTTCTACAAGAGGAAAGCAATCAGCAGAGGTGAGGGCAGGGGAAAACTGGGGTGAGTGAAGTGTTCCCCTGTGGATGCCACTGAACTGGGAGTTGGTGGGATCAGGTTGGTGGGGAAGGAAGATGGAGGGAAGGCTTGGAAGCTGCCTGGTTTTACCTGCTGGTTACTACAGCTGGTAACTCCTGGTAGTGAGACTTGTGACAGTGTCTGCTCCTCCCCAGAGCTCTATGAGTACTGCATTAAGGAGGGATATGCTGACAAAAACCTGATTGCCAAGTGGAAGAAGCAGGGCTATGAGAACCTCTGCTGCCTGCGCTGCATCCAGACTCGGGACACCAACTTTGGGACCAACTGCATCTGCAGGGTCCCCAAAAGCAAGCTGGAAGTGGTGAGTCTCCAGCTTGTTCCTCTGCTCTGCAGTAGCTGTTCTGACTTCTCCCAGCTCATGGACAGCAGAGGGAGTAGTGCTGTTCTTCCTGGTAATTTCCTCTGCCTTTGCTGGTAGAATTGGTGTCCAGTTGGTGCTAAAGTTAGTCAGCTTTGGCATTCACTTAAGGTTGTTAGAAGTATGGGAAATAACATTAAACTGTGGAAACTCTTCCCACCCAGACCCATTCCCTGCCTTGAGGTCCAAGCCTGCTGCTCTGACTGTGGCTTGGCTGTAATACTCTCCTCATGTTTGTTTTTCAGGGCAGAATTATTGAGTGCACTCACTGTGGATGCAGAGGCTGCTCTGGGTGAAGCCTTTTGACATCAAACTTGTTTTTTGAACTCTGAGGGATGTCCTCCTCCTCCATGGACTATGAGTGCAATTACAGCCACTTTTGTTGATGGGATGTTTCTGTATAATAATTAAAGCAGCAGCATGATCACCTGGATCATGCATAAATGGGGGGGGAGGGGGGGCGAGAGACTGGAGTTGGGTTTTGTGGAGCCATTTATTTTAAAATAAAGTTTGACTACCTGAGAGAATGGTGTGATCTTCTGGTCAAACATTCCTGTGTCCCTCTTCTGTTGCATGTGTTTTGGGTGCTTGAAGGTTGCTCTGCACTTTGTGAGCTGCTCTGTTTTTTTTTTTTTCTCAAATAAGTATGTTTAAAAGGCTATGTAGAAAGGAAACACAGTTTCCCAATGTCCAGTCCAGGTTTTTCACTGACCATGTGCAGATGGAAGATGCACATGCATTTCACTGGAATTTTCTGCTGAGGATTGTAACCTGGAACTAATGCACAGATCCCTTCAGGAATGCCAGCAGTCTAGAGACTTAGAAGTCACATGTGAAGTGACAGGACACATACAAAACCAGCACTGAGCTATATCCCTGTTAAATCTGATTTTGCTTCTTCCTTGTTTTGCACAGGGTTTGCTAAACTACAGCTCATCTAATCCTTGGCAGTTGAAGGAAATTCACTGAAAATGTACTTTCTCCTCCTTAAAACAAAAGGAATTATTTTATTATATAACTATTGCAAGAACTGGGGGTTAGGGATACACATAGCAGCTTTACTTCAAGCCAGTTTAAAGAAGCAAGTCATGCATCTTCCTTGCGCTGGAAAAACTTGAAACGTCACCATCCTGCTCCCTTTTCCTGCACGGCCTCTCCCTCACTGTCCTGCCCCTGAGGCTTTGCTGTCCTGTATTTGGCCCAGGGGTGGGGGGTCTCCTCTCCAGCCATAACTTTTAACCACCGGTAGTAGTAGCCACGGAAACCATCAATTTTCTCCAGGTATGGGTTTTTGTACTTATACTGCAAAGAGAAAACCAACAGAACAAGTTTCTATTAGTTGAGAGCTCACTTCAGCACCAGCCTGCAAGAGCTACAAGATGGAACAGCAATCAAGTAATCATCAGCCAGACCAGACAAACCCAAAGGAAACTCAGGCAGACATTAAATCATCATATTTATGATTCCCCTCTCTTGTTGGTGTCCTTTGTGATGCCTTCACAGCCTGGCACTCCTGGCTCCTTACCCTGTCAAATTTGGGAGGGTACCGTGCTGCGAACTCCAGCTGCCGGATGATCACTTCGTTGGGAGGCACCTGGTTATTCCTCATGTCCCGCAGGATCTCTGTGAGGTAACTGTAATCCAGACGCCTCACAGCAGCAGCAATGAGGGTGCTGTAGATGTACTTGTTGGGAGTTATTCCAGATCTCTGGAAAGAACCAATGCTACAGTTAAGTAAGTGTATCTGCTGGCTAGTGCAGGACTTGCAAAAGGAAAAGGCAGAGGCACTTCTCACACACGGAGCACAGCTCTCATCACAGGACCTGTGAAGCAGCTTGTGCAGTGCCAGCACAGGTGCAGGACAGGCTACCTGAGCTCCAGCTACTCTGGAGCTGCGCATTTGTGGGAAGAGAACAAAACCACTTGTCACAAAAGCCTCAGCAGGTCTTTAAAAGGCATTAACACTTCACTTTGCCTTTTCCTACAGCTCAGACCCCAAGCAGCAGAGAATTTTTCTTTGATTACCTTCAAATCCGAGAGCAGCTGCAGTCCGTCCTGCTGTTTGTGGCAGGCAATTGCCAAGTTACAAAATGTCTGGAGGTTAGGTGACAGTCCCCTCTTCACCAGAGCTGGCAGCACGCTCTGCAAGATAAAAGTGTTGGCATCACTTCCCAAAAATTCTTACTGTAGCTTTCCAGACAAGCAGCTCGATGTGCTAGAACAAAATCCTAAATAAATAATAAATACTAATAAATACTCAGAAATTAACCCAAGCACCACCTTGTGGGAAACAGTGTGAGATCTCAGTTTCTACTGTGGACAGAGAAATGGGTCTCAGCAAAAGAGAGGCCTGTGAACAAGGAGGTGGTGATGGGGCTGGTTCTGAGGTTTTTCTCTCACCTTTGCTCCCTCCAAGTCTCCCTGTTTACTTCTCTTCCTCATTAAAGTGTTAAAGAAGGTCACATCTACTTTTACTTTATGATCATCCAGCAGTGCCAGCAAAGAGGACTCTGAGGGGCTTTGGGGTTCCACCAGCTCAGCCAGTAACGTGAAGGTTTTAATGTTGGGTTCTGCATTGTCCTCTTTCATTTTGTTCAAGAATCCTTCCACGTCCCCCATCAGAGCCAGTCTATGGGATGGTGTGGCCACTGTCCCCAGGGAAACCACAGCTGTGTCAGCTATCCTGGAATCCAGCAAGTTGGGCAGGTTGCAGAAAGGCAGCTTTTGGCTTAGGTGTGGCTGTTTCTGTTCCATCTCATTCTGGTCTCTCCTCATCAAAGCTCCAGCCCTGCTGTGAGTGACACTGGGACTGTCAGGAGCAGCTGGTTCTGCTTCAGCCCTAGCCACATCTTTATTTTGTTGCTGGATCCATTCCTCGGGCTGCACCAAACTCTCCTGAAATAATTGCTTCTCCATAGCTTCCACATCCAGCTGGACAGCAGCACTCTCTGATCCCTTCTTCCTCTGATTTTTCACCTTTTCCTTCCACCTGCCAGGTGGCAGCTTTAGCTGAGGTGAGTTCTCAGGAGGACTGAGCAGGAGTTGAGAGGCCACAGTAGGATTGCCGATCCCACAGTCTCTGGCTGCACGCAGCATCAGGTTGTAGGTGTGACTGTCAGCCTTTATTCCCAGCTTCTTCATTTGTTGCCAAACCTGAAGAGGGGAGCATGGATATTAAATAATAGGAGCCTATCTAACAGCCTCTAAGTACATCTGTTAATGGGATCTGTGTGAGAAGGAGTGAATTTACAGCATGACAAGGACAGGAACCTTGAGCTGGAGAGCCCTGTGAGATGATCCAGGGTTATTTACCAGCATACCACATGTCCTGAGCAAAGTCTGGTTTTCAGAACTTGTCCTAGGAGGAGCTGAACTCCTCCCATTTCACCACCCCACTGCTTTCCATGTGTAACAACGTGATGAGTTACAATGCAGCAGCACTTTCCCCCCTCTCAGAACACGAGGACAAACCTGCAAGGCAAATCGGAAGCCCTGCTCGCTGTCTTTTATGCAGCTCATGAGAAGGAAGCTGAAGGTCTCAGCTGTGAGGACATGGCCCTTCTGCACAACTTCCTGCAAAGAGCAGAGAGAGCATTAAACTTCCAGGTTACCCTGTGTGGTGAAGCTCAAACACCACTCTCATCTTCTGGGGATAACTGTAACAAGTTTTGGACACACCCAGCCAGTTTTAAAGCCAAAGCTGCCTTCTTTAGATAATTAAGCTTAGAGTTTGGTACACACAGTTTCACTGTATGACAGTAAGAATCAGTGAAATATAAACACATGATCTCTAATTATCTCTGATGGAAATGAAATTAAAGCCTGATGCAACACGACAACTCCCAGGTGCTTAAACCACAGCACAGAATAGGTTTAATAGGAGAAAAGCAACCCATTTACCTTGAGTACATCCAAGCACATCTTGAGGTCTGAGCAGAGGGCACAGACCTTCAGCAGGGCGTGGTAGGTGATGAGGTTCAGCTCCTCGTTTTTGCTCTGCAGCTGCTGCCGCAGTTTCAGGGCGCTCTGCAGCCCTGAGTCCTTCCACGGAGACTCAGCACAGGCGTTGAACAGGGCTGTATAAGTGGCCTCTGTGGGGATTAACCCTCGTTTTTTCATCTAAAGGAAGAGAAGAAGGATCTGAACTGGCCTTTCTGCAAAAGGACAGCTTGAATTTTTTATCTTGTTCTTAAAGAGCTTCAGGTTAATAAGGTGTGTTTCAACACTAACACAGAGGCATTTTGGAGACAAAGTAACATGACAATACCTGAAATGCTTTTAGCTTAGAAAATACTTTGAGGGAGAAGTCAAACCTACATCATTGTAGAGCCTGAATGCCTTTTTCACGTAGCCAACCCTGCCACAACCACCAATGAGAACGGTGTAATTGCTTTCTTCTGGCTGGACACGCTCCTCCTTCAGCATCTGCACCTCAAACAGCTCCAGAGCCTCTGCCAGCTACAAGGACAAGAAAAATCCATTATGAGACAGCAAAAGAATCAACTACAACAGACATTAATATATGCAGTTGTGGGCAGATTGTAGTGCAAGTCCTACAAAGTGTGGGGTTCTTCACAAGAAAGCTGGAGAGGGTCTTTGGACAAGGGCATGTGGTAACAGGAGCAAGGGGGAGGAACAGTTTTAAGATGGCAGAAGGGAGATTTATGTAGATATTGGGAAAAAGTCCTTCCCTGTGAAGGTGGTGAGGCCCTGGCACAGGGTGCCCAGAGAAGCTGTGGCTGCTCCTGGATCGCTGGAAATATTCAAGGCCAGGTTGGACAGGGCTTGGAGCAGCCTGTGATAGGGGAAGGTGCCCTTGCCCATGGCAGAGGATAGAACTGGACAATCGTTAAGGTTGCTTCCAACCCAAACTGTTTTATTATGATTCTACAAAAAATTCGTACTTTAATTTTTTCTGTAAAGATACCAAGTGATAGACTCATCAGAGCTACATCCTCCTTCAGTGCTATTAAAAACAAGAGAAGAGCTGGGCTCAAACCTTGTCCTCTTTGATGAGGGCCTTGCACCGTAGGAAGTACCAGTATGGAGTGTTCTTAGGGCCACGTCGAGGTTTTCTTTCTGGCTCTTCTTCTCCTTCTTCTTGAAGTTTTAAATCTCGAAAGCGTGGTCTGGTTTTGTGGTAATATTTTCTAGAAGAAAATTTATCAGACAGAGTCCCGAACTCCACACCTTCATCATCATCATCATCATCCTTCTGCTCCTCGGTAGTTCCAGCGGAGCTGCCAGCACTGGTCTCTCTCGGGTCGCTACCGGTCAGTTTGCAGGAGGCCTGGGAGGAGCTGCACGTTCTCCAGCCCGGCAGCGGGCCCTGGCCTGGGGAACGAGACAGGAGCAGCGCCTGCCCGGATCCAACCCTGGAAGCTGCGCAGCGCGCCTGTAGCAGAGCGGGGGAGGCGTAGCGGCAGCAGCGGGGGATGAGGAGCCGCAAGGAGCCCATGATGTACCCGCTGTCCCCGGAAGGGGAAGGGAAAGGGAAAGGGAGAGGGAGAGGGAGAGGGAGAGGGAGAGGGAGAGGGAGAGGGACCGGGTCAGCGCCCGCACCATTCCCCCCTCACACCGCCCCCGACGCGCGGCGCCTGCGCGCACGGAAGGGGCGTATCCTGCGCGGTCTCTGATTGGCCGGAGCGCGCGCGCTGCCCGCCGGGCGGTGGTGTCCCGGCCGCTGATTGGCCGGAGCGCGCGCGCTGCCCGCCGGGCGGCCGTGCCCACCGTGGGTCCCGTCATTCCGCGGGCGGGCGGCGCGGGGCAGCCACGGGGCTGCCGCCGCCGCCTCCCCTCACTGCAGGCGCTGCCGGCGCGGAGCGGAGCGGGCCGGGCCGGGCCCGCCCGGGCCCGCCCGGCCGCCGCCACCAACACCGCCACCATTCCGCCCCTACCTTCCCGTTGCCGGCGGCCCCCAGCTGCCACCATGCAAGAGCTCATCGCCAGCGTGGACCACATCACGTTCGACCTGGAGCTGGCCGTGGAGCAGCAGCTGGGGGCACAGCCGCTCCCCTTCCCTGGCATGGACAGTGCGTGTGGGCTCTCTCCTCCGCGGGGTGTTCGGGCCGGGGCCATGGGGCCGAGGAGGGTGGGCCGGGCTGGGCAGGGCCGTGGTGCCCGAGAGGTTTCCAGGGATCTGAGCGTCTTCCTCAGGTCTTATCCGTAGATCCACCCAACTTCCGCTTTCCCCGTGAGCTTTCTGTCTTAATCCAGATGTTTTTCTTTTCTCCTTAGTGAAATTCGTAGTAACTGCCAGCCAGGCTGGAAAATTAAAGTTGAGATGTTACCGTAAATAAACATCGTTCTCCTGCACAGTACTTTGTATTTCCTTTTTCATTCCCCTTTCGTAGATGAGGCATTTGGATGGGAAGAGTAATCATCTTTAGGTCTATCCTTGGCTGACTCTAAATCTTTCCCTCCATTCTGACACAGACTCAGGAGACGTACGGTTTGCTGAATTTTTCTGACTGGGCTACAAAACTTGTGTTTAACTCCCTTGAATGTTCCCCATCATCAGAATCAGCAAGGGATAACATGCTAATGGTTGTTTCAGGCAGTTCTGGTAAAGAAGTAGAAGACTTCTAACGTCATGGCTACAAATACAGGGTTCAGGAGTTGGACTTCAATGATCCTTGTGGGTCCCATCCAGCTCAGGATATTCTGTGATATGACTGACTTAACAGCAGAGGAAAACCCAGTTGAGAACTTAAATAGCTGAAAAGCAAAACAAGCACCTCCAAGTCTGCAAATTCCCCTTGATGTCACTCAAGAAGAAAACAGATGTTTTTGAGTGCCAGTCTTTAAGAAGGAGTTCCTGCAGGAAAACAAATTCCCCAAACCAAAATGTTACTTTCCTCTTGATGCTAGTGATCAGTTTGTTTTTTTTTTTCCTAGGGAAGGACATATTGTAAAAGTTGCCACGAAGCTTTGTTAAAATAAATAATGTTTCCTTGTTCTCTCCACAGAATCGGGCGCAGCTGTCTGTGAGTTTTTTTTAAAGGCGGCATGTGGAAAAGGCAAGTTGTGTGGGATATTGGGAAAGGCAATTGTTCTCACAGGATGGGGGGGGTGAAAACAGATTTTCCAGCACTGTTTATAGTGCTCTTGTTTTGTAAAACTGAAGGGATAACCTTAGATAGAAGAGAAAACTGAAGGTTGTTGGGATATCTGCAGCATTTGGAAACAGGGGTATTTTTAAAGGGAGCTGGGAAGTAAATAGGCAAAGCTACTGTTAAAGGAAGGTGGGAACTAACCACAAGCAGACTTTCCTCTGGATCTGCCTATTAGTTGCTGTGGTTTGTAGTTGCCAGTATTAAGAGCTGGATACTTTGTTCTGAAGCTCATTAGGGGTGTCACAAGACTATTTGGGAACTCCCTGTTTTACTGTTATAACTTAAGGCTGAAATCATAGGTGGTGTCTTCTGAAACCCCTCTTGCAGAGGGGTTGCTGTTGCCCTGTGTGACACATTTTAATTGTTCTTTTTTCCCTTCTCCTTGCCCCACCCATCCTTCCACAGGAGGCATGTGCCCATTCAGACACATCAGTGGGGAAAAGACAGTTGTTTGTAAACACTGGCTACGAGGACTGTGCAAAAAGGGAGACCAGTGCGAGTTCCTGCACGAGTATGATATGACCAAGATGCCTGAGTGTTACTTCTACTCCAAATTTGGTAAGTAGCTCCTGCTTAGCCTTCCTTGCAGGTGTGAGAGTCTGAAGAAGATCCCTCCTCAGAGCATTACATTCTTCTGCGTCTGATGTTAGATTGACATTTTTCCAGATCTGCTTCACCTTATTATCCACATAAATTTGTGATGTATTGTAGATTTCTTCACTTGACTGCTTGTCCCTTGCAGGAAGAGGGGGGAAACTGCTGTTTTTATTGCTTTTTTTTTTGCCTTAAGTTCATTTTTTCTGGGTATTAGATGGTAGGCTGAGCAGCTGGTCTTTGCATGACTGATTTTGGGGAGCTGATGAGCAGCAGAGGGCATGGGTGTGCAAAACTTTTGTGCACTTGCTTTCCAGCTCTGAAGATCTGGACATAATGAGGCAACTTGGTGCCAGAAACTTACAGTCTTGTAGGTTTCCTTGGATTGAGGTTAGTGTGCAATTTGTAGTTTCTCCACACTTCTGGTGCACTAAATATTTAGGTTTTGTTACCGTGACTGCTCTTTCTAATTTAGTTCCCTCATTGTGTTCAAAAACATAAATAATCCAGTCTGGCAGAACTTGGCCCTCCAGGGGTGAGTCCTTGGAGCTCTTCATGAAGGTTAAGGCAGGCAGTGAGACTGTTTATTGTGCCTGAACTTAAAAATGTTGGTAACAATTCTGTGGGAGCTACGTGATCCAGGTAATGTTTTGAGAGTAATTTTGATCTCAAAACTGCACAATTGACTGAGAAGTGTGTTTGCCTTTGTTACAGGGGAATGCAGTAACAAGGAATGTCCGTTCTTGCACATTGACCCGGAGTCGAAGATCAAAGACTGTCCCTGGTATGACAGAGGCTTCTGTAAACACGGTATGTGCCCCCCAGAGTTGCTGTTCCTGTGGCTGGAAATCAAGGGGGGAGTGTTGCTGTTCCATCTTTGCATGATCTGCTGGGATATGGATGTATGGAATGTGAACTGAGCTTTGTGTTGCAGGTCCCCTCTGCAGACATCGGCACACTCGGAGAGTCATTTGTGTGAATTACCTGGTAGGATTCTGTCCAGAGGGGCCTGCCTGTAAATTCATGCAGTGAGTATGCTCTAGGCCTGCCCTGCAGCCTTGTCTTTCCCTTGTGGACTGGTTCATATCAAATAAGGGTGCTCCCGTGCTTCCCAATGGTTTGGAGATTTGCCAGTGTTTAGTTGGGCCAAATTTTTACTGATATGAGGATGGAGAAAGTATTTACAATGACATGTAGTTACTGGACAAGGGGGAATTGTTTCCAGCTGAAAGTGAATAGGTTTAGATTAGGCATTAGAAAAAAATTCTTCTCTGTGAGGGTGGGGAGGCCTGACACAGGGTACCCAGAGCAGCTGTGGCTGCCCCATCCTTGAAATTGTCCAGGGCCAGGTTGGATGGAGCTTGGAGCAACCTGGGATAGTGCAAAGTGTTCCTGCCTGCGGCAGGGGGGTTGGAACTGTATGAGCTTTGAGATCTCTTCCAACTCAAACCAGTCTATGATATGGGGCAGGGCCTCTCCGGGGAGTTCCCAGTAAGACTGGCATGGTGTTTAGGTGCCATCAGTGCAGTGAAATCACATAGTTTTATATTCCAGAAGGCTGAGGGATATGCTACACATATGTAAAGGGAAGTGGGGAGGGGGAGGTTTCCTGTGAGCCAGACCTAACTGGCTGAATGTTTTGTTGTTTGGAGTTACTTGAATGAGCTGATGATAAAATGTTGGCATATGATTTGAGAATCGATTTTCTTGTTTCCATCTAAACCAGTCCTCGGTTTGAACTGCCAATGGGAACCACAGAGCAACCACCACTGCCTCAGCCAACACAAACACAGCAAAAGGTACCCAGATCCCCTGCCCACCCCCCCCCCCAGCCACCCTCAAGCCTCTCCCACAATGCTTTAAAATAGAATAGGTTGTCAAGTGGTCAAAATTGGGCACCCAGGCTCTTGGGTCTGGAAGGGAGAATTAAGCAGTGAGCAACGCTGAGTGCCATTATAGTGATGAAACCCCACAATTGTTCCAGCTACACGTGGAGATCATGTCACAGAACGCTCCCACTCTACAGAGAAGCACATCATATGTGGTTGTGCAGCAGTCTGCCAGGTTTTGTAATCAGGGTGACATCCCTTCGTGATGGCAATGATATTTTAGCAGCCTAAACCTACTCTCCAAATCTGCTTTCCAGAGAAAAACAGGATCACTGGGCTTTGTAAGGCTCAGTGCTTGATTTCTTCTCTCTGGTGCTCCAGCTGGCAGAGCACCCACACACAGATTTGGAGGAAAATTGATCATTTGACATATGGGGTGCTCTTTTCCCTTCTTAACAAAACAACCACAAAGATCTTTATCCTGGATGTACTTAACCAGTCAGAACTCTTCTACCCAACAGAGGACACCCCAAGTCATTGGAGTCATGCAATCTCAAAATAACAACAGTGGGAACAGAGGACCCCGGCCGTTGGAGCAGGTCACCTGCTACAAGGTAATGCAGAGGGGAGGGTTGAGGAGGGAAAGCAAAAGGCTTTTTCACAGTGTAGAAAGGTTCATGAATTCTGAGCTCTTCTCAGTAGACATTGTGTGGTGCCTGCATACAGCTGTGGGAATTGGCCTTGAGTTCTGAGGTCGTTGCCTTGCCCGTCCTGGACTTGCTGGGACAATGACAAATTCTGTAGGACTTTGCTGTCTGTTAATAAAACAGGAAAACCCTGCCCTAAAGACTGAGACTGCTAAGCTGCACATTTCAAAATTAGAGTTAATAGTAATTTTTTTTCACATAAGCTGATTTGCTTACACTGGTGGGTGTAGATTCTCTTCTCCCATTTCCTGGAAGGTCATTGGAAGTAACAGAAATTAGGTTTGCAAAGCTTGCTCAGTATTTGAGCTGTAAATGCACCCTGTGGTGTCAAACCAACGAATGAGTTGTTTCCCTTGGTTGCTCATTGAGGAGCACCAGGAAAATTTGGACACAGTCAAGTTTCCATCTTCTTATTTTTCCACAAAAGCCCCAGTCACTAGAAAAGGACAAAGAATCTTCCTGTCCCTTTAGCCCTAACAGTTGCAACATTTTACATATCAACTCTGAGCCTTAGGTGCTTGTTTGGGTGAAAATCTCTGTGATTGGATAGGGATATTCAGTAGCTGAATCCATTTCACTGTAAACCTTTAATAGCTGCCTATACTATCTGCAAGTAAATTACAAATCTGGAGAAGGCTGTTGCACCAGATACTGGCATTTCTCTGTGTTTGAATAGCTTTAAGATGCAAAGCCATGAATCTGTGACTTTCTCAAGTTCAGAGGTGCTTTTCTCTTTTTATTCATGAATATCAGGGGAATCCCCATGGATATGGTGCCTATCACATGGAGTAGTCTGAGAAGACTCAAATGTTGAAATCCTCCTTGTGTGCTGAGGGTTCTCTCCTTTGAAGTGCCTTAGAATAACATGGCATCAGATTACTCCCAGCATAGAAGCAGCTTTTGCTCCAAGGAATGGCAGCAGCCCATAAATCCTGTCCCTTCTGACACCCTGTTTCACTTCACCTTCATCTGCCATGTGTGGAAGAGCTTCCAAATGGCAGCAGTTGCTGGGTGCTTTAAGAAAGGTCACTAAGAGGAAAAAGCTGGAACTCTGCAATAATTCCTGTCTCTCTTTCTCTTTCAGTGTGGTGAAAAAGGTCATTATGCCAACAGATGCACCAAAGGACACCTGGCCTTTCTCAGTGGACAGTGAAGTAGCAGCAGGAGGGTGCAAGGGTGCTGTTACCACTGAAAAAAGGTTTCTGCCTAGCACAATGTCTGGAGCTATTAATCAGGTTGTTTTTTTAATGCCATTACTGAAAGAACTGGTCAGAGGCTGGCTGCTGCTAAGCAACATTTTTGTAATTGTCCCCAACTCTTTTAAGTTTTAACCTTTTTAAAATCAATTTTGGCCTCTGCCTGTTTTCATTGAGCCCTTATGAAAGGTAGATCTAAAAGCCAGTAGATAAACCAAATCCTTACTGGTGCAGCACTCCATGTAAACACATGTTAGGCCAGTGTTTCTTTAAAGTATTTTCCTTCTGCCACTTCTCTTTGGAGAATCGGCAGCATTTCAGCCCTCCCTGTGGAAGCAGGAAGTCTGACTGGAAAAACTTAAAACACTTGCAATGTCTTCTCCTCAGTGAGGAAGCAGGGATTCTGCTGTCCTGTAGCTCTTCAAAAGTAAAGTCCTGTTTCCAGGTCAGCCTGGTGAGCTTGTCCTGGTGGCTGACAAAATCCCTCACGTACATCAGGCAGTAAAACCTGTGTCCACTTGCTTTGTTTCTGTGCTTCTTGCTGTACTGAAGGTTAGAAATCAATCTTCTGGGAGAGAACTGATCAAGGGGAGAATAAATTGGCACGTCTCTGGTTAGCCACAGTAAGGCACAACAATTATAGGAAAGCTGCATCTGTGCTCATTTCCCACTTGCAGAAAGGAGGGAAATGAGCACGGCTTGGAGTAGGAATAGAAGAGCCTTGTCTCAGCCCCTGTCACCCAGCTCACACTGAACAGGTCTTCCCACACTCTAGAGACCAGGAAGTGGACCTGTATATTCTTATGGAAAACTGCTTTTAAAGTGTTGGTAGAGATTCCTTCGAAGGCAGTTGTTTTTTGTTGTTTTTTTTTTTTTTTTGACCCAAACCCCATTTAGTTTGAGATGACTATTTCAGAAGGGCCAATGACAAAATGTGAATTAAAAGAAAAAAAATTACCAACAATGTGAGCCTTATTGATTCTACCCCATCTCTTCATTTGCTGCCTGCCTTTATACTTTGTTTTTATTGAACTGTACTGATAGCAAAAGCTGGCTGTGAATTTATTTTTCTTTAAGAGCAAGGTAAATGTGGCTGGATTAAGAGAAGTGACCAGAGCCTGTGTTGGTGTCAATGACTGCAGTTATTTCACTGTGGAAGTTTCGAGTCTGAAGTCACAGACCATCAGACACTTTTATAACACTCTGTGCCCCCCTCAGACTGAGCTGTGTGATGTGTATGTATTTCTCCTGGGCATGTGGAAAGGGAACTAAAGCACTCATGTCTGATCACCTTCCCCAGTGAGTTCAGGAGTTTTTGGACTTCAGTACCAGTTTTCCAACACTGAAAGCCTTCCTGTAACCACTGAAGCTCTTGGGAGATTTTTCATGTCCCCCAAGAAGTGGTTTTCACTCCCTGCTGCTCAGACAAGGATGGTTCAAGTGGGCAGCAGTACCTACAGGTGCTGCTGAGTTTGTGGGGCAGGAAGAAGCTCAGAGCTGGGGTCAAACTCACAGATACTCCTTTAAGCTGCACTTAAGAAGGAAAGTTTTCTTTATTTTGATGGATTAAAAGTCTAAAGCTTATTCCCACTCAGAATCACTTCCCAGCTTTGGCAGTGAAAGGAGGTAGAGTTTTGATGGAAACTTTGGGTTATCTGAGGCAGTGACAGAAGGAGAGTTGCAGACCTGTCTCATCTCACAGTGCTCTGCAATGATGGAAAACTGCCCAAAACACCCCCAGTCCCTGGTGACAGCTTGACTGAGAACCAGAAACACCAGCAGGGCACACATAACTCAGATATTCTTTCAAATCCGAATACATCCTCTCAGCCCCTTGTCCATAATGGCCAGGAAGAAGCAATCCAATGGTATAATTTTTTATCAAACAGGAATTGGTTGCCAACAGTTCGCTCAGTTCCTAATACAACCCAAGGAGCAGCTGCTTTCCCTCTGAATTTACCCCAAGGACAAATTTATTTGTCTCAGAAGACAAATTTATTCGCACAGTACAATTAACAACTCAATTAGGAGAGTGTCAGCTCAGGAAATGTAAAGTGTGTGCACTTTATTATTGGTCACAAGAGTACAGATTGAGTATCCATAGTTCTAATGTCTTCTGTCAGGGTAGCTGTGCCAGGAGCTGCACCTTCACCTTCTGGTGGTGTTTCAGTGGTACTTCCTCCTGCGGTCATGCTCTGCAGCAAAGCACAGCAAGTTAATTCTGTTGAACTCACAAGAAAAAAAAAAACCCACCACACCTGAAATTACAGGCAAGAAAGCACTCTGAGAAACCCTTGAGCATGTATTTTCTAGGTGCTAACAGGTCAGACAGACACCAAAGTCTGAACTGTCTTCATTGCCAAGAAAATACTCAGTAAGCATTCAAGTTTTCTACAGCTAAAAGAAGTTTGTTTGCCAACAATATTTCATTTTATTTCTATAAGCAGCAGCAGGTAATTGTTTTTATGCCTCAGGCTATCTTTCAAGCTGCCTTGCACACACTCAAACCATGGTTTTTACTTACTCACGTGACTGTAGCTCCACATGTAGCTGAGGACAATATACCCAGCCAGCACCATGGAAATACCCCCAAGGCCCCCCTTCCTCACATTGATGTATTTGTTGTAGTATCTGTTGTAACCTGTGGAAGAGGAAAATTTTTCAGAGCAGCCAGATGAGTTGTGTGTTACCCTGTGAGAGAAAGAAGTAGCCTGGATTCACAAAACTTTAGGAAATTGGCTCTAATGAAACATATGAAGGTCTCAGAAGCAAGTCTGAGAGGAGGCAACCTGTGTGTTACTTGAACAAGTTGATCCCAAGTTAAGGGACCTAAACCTTAAGAAAAAAAAAAAGAAAAAAAGCCCAACTTCTTCATTTTTTTCCCTAAATATTGGGACTTTCATGAACTCAAGCTCCTTTGGAATTAGATAACTCTTCCATTCATTATATACATACACACTTGTATTATCAAAGGCAGACAGTTGCATTTGACATTTTGTGTTTAAATCTACTTGAATTACATTTGTACCTACAGCAAACGACATTGATCCCAAGTGATCCATTAGAGCTCTGTCTCATCTTTACCATCTGTAGGGATCAACTGCCTTTTAATCATTTTTTGTTGTGATGCGAAACCCCAAGGTTTTCAGCCGACAGATTCAGGACTAAGGGTGCCCCATTTCCCTTTTACACAAGAAGGAATACTGAGAACAAACATCAGGTGGATAAAGCCCACAAGAAAAATAAATTTATAGATGGAAAAACTGCTCTGGGAAGGCAAAACTCGCCATGGAGCAGCCCCTGCGCTGTCAGACACTCCCCTGCAAGCAACATCGACTCCGGCAGCCAGGGATTCTTGTGTGCTATTTTCCCTGGCTCCGTCGGGAGAAGCAATCAGGGACCCGCATCCTTCGGGCCTCCCCGCAGCCCCCTCACCTCTTCGCATGGCCCCCAAGATGCCACCGGGGGTGAAGTCCCTCATGGCCAGCCAGGTGCCCAGCTGGCCCAGCTTCACGTCCATCAGCTTCGTGTCCTTGAGGAGAACTGCGGCAGGGAGAGAGAGAGAGCCCGGTCATCGCGGGAGCTGAAGGAGAGAAGGGAGCACCGCGGTCACCTTGATCTCCCCGCACTCACCGGGCGGCTGCGCCATCTTGATGTGCCCGGAAGGGACGGGCCGCAGGGGCTCATGGGAGGAGGGAAGGGCGGGAACGCAGACCGTGGGCGGGGCGGGGCTGCCGCCATGTTGGGCGTGTCACGGCGCCATGTTGGGCGTGTCACGGCCCCCTCAGGAGGGACCGCGGCGGTCCCGGTGACGCCTTGAGCCCTTCCTGCCTTTCCTAGGGACAGGACAAGGAGTAATGGGTATTAACTGGAAGTGAGGAAATTTTTGATTAGATATAGAGAAGTAATTCCTCCCTGTGAGGGTGGTGAGGCCCTGGCACAGGTTGCCCAGAGAAGCTGTGGCTGCCCCATCCCAGGTTGGATGGTGATTGGAGTAACGTCATCTGGTGGAAGGTGTCCCTACCCATGGAAGAGGGTTGGAACTAGGTGATCTTTAAGATTATCTAGATGATTGTTCCAATCCCTTAACATTCCATGGTTCTGTGATCTCCTCTCTGGGGGCCAATTCCCCACTGGGGGCTGCACATGCTGCCCCAGGTGCCGCAGGCACTGCCAGCCTAGTAGAGGGCTGTGCCACCTGAGGGATTTTCCCTTCATTTCCCATCCAGCGGGTCCCTTCATCAGCTGCACCGTTCCTCAGGGGACAGTAAACAACTCCTGAACATGTCCTGCAATCCCCCAGGGCAGCGCCTCACACCGTCCCACGTTACGGCATGTCAGGTGCCCTCCTTGCAGTGCCTCAGATGGTGAGGAAATACAGAAAAATTCACAAGTTGTCATCAGCATCTTCACACGTCTCCATCACCAGTCTTGCTGATGTCCCACAAATGAACCTTTTCCAGTGTGTTCCTAAGTTGCAGCTCTAACATGGCAAATGTGTGCTCACAGACAGTATATACTGCAACATAAATTGAAATTGTTGCTTATTGTACTGTAAAAAGTCCCTTTTCAGTGCCCACCAAGAACTTTTCCCTGTGGAAATACTCTGTGCTCTACTCCAGCTCTGCTGGAAGGGTGTCAAAGGTAAATAAGGAGGCTGGGTTGGGGTATACGGTGTAAATAAACCCACATAACCAGAGTGGTGGAGCAGTTAATGTGCAGATAAAGATAAATTTTACCTTCCTGAAACAGGAATTGCAGAATATTCCAAGCTGGAAGGGACCCACAAGGATCAGAGTCGAACTCCTGGCCTTGCATGGAACAGCCTGTGTGTCCCTGAGAGCATTGTCCAAACACTCCAGGAGCTCTGGCAGCCTTGGACCATTTCCTGGGGAGCCTGATCAGTGCCCCAGCACCCTCTGGGGGAAGAACCTTTTACTGATATTCCCCTTGACATTCCAGCCATTCCCTTGAATCCCATCTCTGGTCACAGAGAGTAGAGGTGGGAGCTGCCCTGGAGGAGCTGCAGCCCCTGATGAATCTCCCCCCAGTCTCCTCCAGCAGAACAAACCAAGTGACCTCAACCACTCCTTGTTTTCCTTCTCCCCTAGACCTTTCCCCATCTTCATAGCCCTCCTTTTAATTGCTTTATATCTTGTATTGTGGTGCCCAAAACTGCATCCAGAACTAGAGGTGAGACTACACCAGCTCAGAGTAAAACGAGAAAGAGCCACCCAGATTTATTTCCTTTTTCCCAGAGCCTTTCTGGGGGGTTCGGACTCACCCTGAGCGCACCTGCAGCTCAGGGTGGTGGCACCAGGTGTGACTCCAGCAGGTGTCACTCGCAGGCAGCAGCTGTGGCTGATGCTCCCCCGTGTAGTGACCTCTAGAGGTTTCAAATCCTCCCGTGCAGGTTCATAGCAGTGTCAGGGTTTGTTGTTGTTTATTGTGCTGAAGCTGAAAAGCAAAGTGCTGCAGCGCTAAACAGCGAGCAGCCGTTCCCCCGCTGCTCCTGACAGGTCAAACAGCACCCCGGGATTCCTGGATTGAAATCTCCACCCTACAGAGGACCGGTAGAGCAGATCAGAGATGAAAACTGAATTAAGGACGCTGAAAGGAGCCCACAGGGCTCCTACGTAAACACTAATCTCTGCAGCTTTTACTTCTCTTAGCTCACAGAGTCTTATTCTATACTCCTCCCTCATGCCACTGCAGGATTCTTGGAGTCTGCAGGGTTGTGTTACCTGGTATTAAATGAGGAGAGGGACTTGTGCTGTCTGAAGATATATGGAATTGTGTCACACATCAGAGGCTGGTCTCTGTGTCTAGCTTCACCTTCTATTTTACCAAAATTAATTTATTTACACTGAGTACTTCTATAACATGTAACATAACATAACACAACATAACATCATAACAACATAATAACATAAAAAGCAGAAGGAATAAATTGCTGCCTGATTTTAATTTTTTTTCTTATTAAAAGAAAGTAAGATTAGAAAAGTATAGTGTGTCTATACCACCTGAAGAGAGGATTCCAAATTTAGACCCTGCTAAATGAGTTTAAAATAGTCTTATTAAATTATCCTTTATTTTATTATTGGACTTTACTGGTAACTGTCATTTTATGGCTGAAGTGTCCCCTGATGAACTACTATGTGCCCTTTTTATTGTACTTGCAGAAAATCATGCTCCAAACTTGCTTCCCTCATTCTTGCATGGCAACCTATTGTTTTAAATACGATTACTCATGCAAGGCAGATTAATTCACCTACAGGAAGAAAGCCAGTGGTGGGGCCCTCGTTTTAAGGAGTTCCCTGCAAAGTAGAAGAGCACATAAAGCTGCTCAAACTGCTTATAGCAAGATCTGGGGAAATTTGGGTTGTTAGGGTAAGAATGGAAATCCTTAATGAGGATCCATCTCCAATGCAATTAGAGGCAGCAGTGACTCAAGCCTTGGCCTGAGCTGCCCGTGCTGGCAGGGTGAGAGGAACAGGGCTGTTCTCTTGATGCCACCTTAACCTGACCCAGCAGGAAGAGTGGAATGGTATAGATGTGCAGGAGGTTTTGCTGCACGTTTCCTGCTTTTGGCCTGCGCTGCTGGCCAAAACTCAGGGTCTTGTTGGTTGATCCAGATGGGAGGATCTGTGACTAGGATGTTTCTGATGTGTTTCTGTTTGCTTACAAGAATTCTCGCAGCCCTTCTTTCCTGACCACAGAAGATTGAGAGCCACACATTGAGAGCCAGTTACCTTGCTTAGAGTTCCAGATCTGCTCCAGGCAGCAATGTGGCCCCAAATCCTTGAATTCAGTCCAGGTCTTATATCAATGATTGTTCAGGCTCTTTGAAGTTCCAGTTCTCTGCTTGTTTCCATACTCTGTCTTTCTGTCTCTTCCTCCACCTGAACCACAGTATCCACACGTAACCTTTTTTTCTTTTTAGTATCCTACTCCAAGCAGTCCTCCCAGAGCCTTCAGGTTCTTAAGCAATCTTGTATTGTGGGTGGCAATAAACTTAATGTCTCCTTCAGCTACCCTAAATAAAGGAATGCAGTTAAACCTACCAATTTCAAGAAGGTTTAGCCCAACCTCTAAAAATAAAAGCCTAATGGAGTGTTGCCCTGAGGTTTTCGTCTTAGTGAAGACCTCTGTAGAAAATGCTGTGAAGTTTGTAAATAATGGCATAGAAATAATAGAAGTAGGAATAGAAATAAAGTCAAAAAACACAGAGTATTTTGCAAAAGACGTCAGTGGATACAAAAGAGATTTCCTTTCTCCACTAACAAGGGTAACACATAATTTTGCAGCTTTTAGTCCAAAGATTCAGTTGTGGCCCAGAAAGTTAAGCTCACACTTCATCTGAGCTGCTGAAAAGGAGAAGTAAAAAGCAGAACAGCCTCCATCAGGATTTGGGATAATTTTTCCTGTTCCGTGTGCCACTCTTTGAAGACTCAGGGTCTCACTTGGGTGGTCAGTGGTCCTGTAGGAATACACAGACACAGTGTTTGCAGGTGTGAGGTAGCACAGAGTGACCTTCAAGAAGGTCAAGAAATGAGGATTTACCTAAATGATCCCGTGCCCACTGAAACTGATGACAAAGCACCCAGTGCTTTTAATAAAGGATCAAACCTTCAGTGGTTTGTGGACCAGATATGGTTCTGAAACATGTGGTTTGGCACAGGATGCCTCTTGGCTCCAAAGCACTCATTTCAATCTGATGAATTCCCACTAGCACAGGTTAAGGAGCTGCAGCCATTGAGGAGAAAGAGAAATCATGGGCTACCAGCTCTTGAAGAAGCTCAACAGAGAGATGCACATTTTATCAGCCAGTAATTTGGAGAAAAGTTATGGCCCCAGGTTGCTTCATCGAGTCAATTATTTTTTAATTGTATGAACAGTCTGGTGTGGTGAGAGCAGAGCAGCTGCTGAGGTCTCAGCATCGTTCATCTAAAATTGTGCTTGCAGTGGAAACCAGACTCCAGTGTTGAATAGGATAAGAGAAGGGTGTGGAGTTTGAAATCTCTTCCATGGCCAGACTTCCTCAGGAAAATGGTGAATTGCCTTGCAGAGATAATAATACCTAGGGACTGACATGGCAAAACCAGTTGAGAGAATGAACCTGTGATTACAAGCAGATTGCTTGCTCTGTGTTATTACAGAGCCATTTTCCTTCATCAACCTCAAAACACTTTGCAGAGGAGATCACTTAACAATGATTAATAGTTTAGCATGTATATAGTTCTTTTCTCCTTTGCAGCACTTGAGTGTTGATGCATCTTCATGCTCCTCTGATAAAACGTATATGTTAATGTTATGATTACCTTTTTAAGTGGTAAAATTTGAGCCCTGGGTTTAGGAGTGGGGAGGGGGAATTCCTCCCTCCTCCTTTGGTCCCATCTTGCTGGCCTTTGCTTGTATCTGGTGTCAGTTGCAAAAGTATCTTATTTTATAAGTCTTTGATCAGCCTGGTGGTTAGCTAAATATATACCTGTGGGGAGATAATTACATGCTATCAGTAGTAAAGTGTACTAAAATAATGTACGTTAATTAAAACACTTGCAAAACCAAAGCAGGAATTTTTACAGAGATAAATCTGCTGCAGCAACAGCTGTATTTGAGGCTGCTTCCCAGAGACAAGCATGAAAATGAAAACAGGGACCAGTAAAACCCAATTTCTTCATACTAAAAAGAGGCAAGACATACCCACCGGAATGGCATGGTGGTATCAGTCCAGAAGGGCAGGGTGATCTGCCTTCATTAGTGGGGAAAATTGGTGTAATAAATTCCATCTTATCCACGTGTCTGCTTGGCTAAGTGTGAGTGGCCCAGAAGGAGGGATGTACAAATGGGCCTCATATTATCAGGGGAGGATTTGGAGACTAATTAAATGATGTGACAGAGGTTTAAAATGAATCACCTTGTTACCATCTCTGAATCCACTGTCAGGTCCTCCAGCACAGTCTTTGTACTTCTCTCTTCTCACATTTATGTCTGATGAAAATGAATGTGGAAATTGTCTCTCTGACCTTCCCAGCTGAAGCAGCTGAGGCTGCTCTCCCTCTCCTACCTTGTTTCTTGGAAGAAGCTCAGCTGGTGTCATTGAGCCTTACTCAGACCAAAGACACTGGTGACTTTGGGACACTATTATCTCCTGTTGAAACAACATGTTATTTCCTGCAGATCCCAGACCACAGCCAGTCTCAACGCAGCACATCTTCCCATTGAGAACTGGAAGGGTTTGTATCCCGGGCTTTCTCTTCCTGAAAGCTGCAGTCACTTCCCCTGAGACAGCAAGGAGACATGAAGCTGAATCAAGTGCCAAGGAGCCAAGAGGAGCAGCTGTGCCAGTGAGACCTCAGCTTGTACCAGTGGGTGAGCTGAGTGTCTTCTTGGAAGACACAAAGGAATCAGAAGGTTTGTAGGGTTGCAGTGGGAGAGCCACAGCTCAGCCCCCACCAGCCAGTTGTGTCTCACCACAAGTTGCCCAGGCCTTCCAGTATGGTACTTGCACATCTGGAGGGTTAGATGAAGGCTGCTTCTCTAATCCATACATGCAGCTGCCATTGGATTCGTGGCTGTGTTGGTCACTGGTGAATGAGTTGGTGCTGCTCCATCTATCCCCCCCGTGTGTTTGTTTGCATCATTCTCTTCCGAGACATATTCCTGTAGTTTTGTTGTCATACCTTCTCACAAAAGCGATCCTTTGCATTCCCTCTCCAACCTGCACCAGATAAAATTCTAGCTGTTTCCTAGGCAGTGAAAGTGGCACAACAGATTTGTCTAATCAGGCTTGCCCCATGGTCATGTTATCCTATATGCTCCTAAAGCTGGGGTGAGAGGGAGATTCCTCTCTAAAGATCACCTAAAAGTCGGGTGGGATTTCAGCCATGAGACTCTGACATTCAAGCAGGGCACGTGGCCACCCTCCTTCCCTCTGCTCTGCAGTGTATACTAAGAGGGATCACAGGAGACCAGGACAGGGGAGCCAAGCAGCAGCAGGAAGCATTTAAATGTATTTCATTTCAGGGTGACCTTTAACAGGTGTGGATTTGCGGATGGGGAGGGTAGAGGGAAGTAAGCGAGGGATTAAAGGGACTTTACCCTCCCTCCACTTTAAGCCCCAGCTTGCACAACATTCCAGGACTGTGAGATGCAATTTGTAGCTCTGTGGCTTTATATCTTCTGCCTGCTGGGTTCTGGACCCTGGCTGCCCCTGGGTTTTAGAACTGCTGGGCATTCAGTGGAAGGCATTGTGCTGCCAGGTGCCTCAGATACAAACCTGGGGAGCGGCGTGGGGGTGAAAAATCCACCTCTTCTCTGGAAGAATTGGCATTTAACTTTTAGTGGAAGTGCACGGTTCGGGCAAACACAAGGTGTGTGATATATTCTCTGGGTGACTTTGTCTGGAGATGTTCTCTTCTTGATCCAGTGCTGCTGTGTGCTGTTGAAAAGCTGCTTTCCTCTAACCCAGCGCCTGCTGCAGTTCAGTGATGGATTAAAGCAACTCTTCGTTTTCCTTATCCCTCTCTGGGGGGAGTTGTAAAGTTTAATTAATTACATTTTGTAAAACATGATGAGATTCTTGGATGATAAATGCTACACAAATGTAGAGTATTTTTTGAACGAGCGGTGTATGACGGTTGCAACAAAATGCTTGTTTAATCAAATTGATCTGAGCTGCAAAAAAAAATCCTCACCCTGCTGCTATCAAACAGGAATCAAGTACTCTGTCTTTCATGGGCTATTGGTTTTGAGGATCCCAAGGCATTTTTCAAAACTTTAGCAAAATAAAAAAGGCAAGGAGCGTATTTGTGTCTCTATATTTTATAGATCTTTCCCTTTATGTGTGCAGTTTAGATTATGTAACAAACCACTTGGCAACAGGGAAAGATCAGAATGGTGTGGTTGGATGTCATGGCTGTGTGGCATGGTGTGTGTACCTGCTCCAGTATTACTGGGCCTCATCAGGCCCCACACTTCTGGCACTGTATATTTTGTGTTTTAGATGTTTTTCAGTGGTACTCATGTGAAATCATGCAGGCTGCAGCATCTCTGGTTCTCTGTCCTAAGCAAACCAGGATAAAATGAAGCCTGGGAATGTTGATTTTCATTGCACGCACAATGTGAACCTTCCCAGGGAACCAATAGTTTTCATGCTGGAAACTGCAGCCTGGTGTAAGGACAAGCAGGGTGCCATTTCTTTTTCTGGTATTCAGTCAGGAAAAGAAAGAATAATTTCTCAAGCTAAATGACCAGCATTGGGCCACTCAGTGGGTGGAACTTCAGCCATACACTTCTTGTGGAAAGGGCCTTCTGTTACTGGAATGCTGAAGTGTCAGGTCACCAGTGAACAGAGGAGATATGACTTGAAGCAGGATTTAGAGCACAGCCTGGAAGAAGCAATCTGTGATGACCAGCCCTATCCCACAGCCTTTGGGATCCAGGGATGCTCCCAGCAGAGGTTACTATGGCTTCTGGCACTGGTCTTGTGAGACTGAAGTGATGGCAGCAGCGAGGTCCTCTGTATTTCATCCCCACTGCAATTTCCTTAAAGCTGCTGCTTTCCAAAATTTGCCTTTTCTGGACCTTTTATAATCTCTGCTGCTTTTGGCCAGATGGATTTTTCCTTAAGGGGAGAAGAACAGGAGGAGAATGGCCTTGATATAGATATTGTCTGGCTGTGCTGGGAAGGAAAGCGAAGACAGAAGAAATGAGCTGTTGAACCCATGGTGTTATGAGAGGGATGAGTGAGACATTTTAGGGAATAACCAACCAATCAGCCAATCTAACAAGCAATTTGTCTTTCCTCATTAAAAGGCAACACCATAGTGGGAGAAATGTAGAGCCATTCTTCAGAAGATTTATTGCCCTGTAGCATCTGCGCGAGAAAACTCTAAGTGCTGAGTAGAGCAGGAAATTGGAAGTAGATTGCACAACTTGCAATTCAACAAAGATCTTGGATCTTCTGTGGAAAGATAGTGCTGGGATTTCAGAGCTGGCTCTAGCTTGTAAGGCTTATTCAGTCCTGGGAGAGGAACCAGGGCATGTATGGTTAAAGGTGGTGGAGGCTTTCTTATTTACTGGTCTAGGTAATAAGAGCATCCTGGAGTGCTGCTTTAACCAGAACAGATGGAAATACTTCCCAGTGCTGTGATGGATCTAACTGTGCCTATGATTCGTGAACCAAATACACTGATATAAGCTACTGGAGTTCACTGGACCTCTGACAAGACAGGGGTGCTTGTGTTCCCTGCTGTGAACATATCTCTTTACAGCCCTCTGTATGTACAGCATTTTCTCAGAAACCAGCCTCAGGGACAATTATACATTAATAGCTACTTCTTTCAGAAGCAGCCAGCCCTGCTCCTGAGAAACAGCTATTTTCAGGCAGTCTTGTTCCTGTGGAACTGCTATTTTTAGTGAGTTCTATTTCTGAGGCCAAAAAAAAGAAGAAGAAGCCATTTCTGTATGCCTCCACCATGGCCCAGACCCACTGGCTGTGGTTGACTTGCATTTCGCAATAAACATTTCCTCTTTACATCTCAGTAGCCTGAAGAAAGTGGTTCTCTAGCCATTACAGAAAGCAGCAATCTGAGCTGGGGATAATTATGCACAGAGGGCTTGTGGGAGGCAAAGCCGTGCTCACATACTATGGATTCCATTAGAAGGAGTAGGGAGATGTAATGGGGCTCTCCTGGGAGATGCAGGACTTTTAGATACCTAATTTGGAAGTCCGTTCTGGTATCCATTTTCAACATCCCAGGAGTAATGATTAATCCTGTACTCCAGGTTTCTCTGAATCAGTTTGTAGCTGTAGTAAATATGGGCTGAACACGATAACGTCACTGGTGCTCTGGGTAAGTGACTTGAGGCAAGAGGAGCTCAGTGTCCGAGGCTGTTAACTCACTGTGCACCCTCATCTGGCACCGACTGCTACTCAGGAATCTGCCACGGAGATAAAAAAAGGCTCTGTCAGAGCTGAGGAATGTGGTGTTTTGCAATAAAAGTATCTCATATGCTGAAGGCCCCATAAATGCACCCCAGCAGTGCCGTGTTCTCATTCCTGCAGCATCCGAACAGCTGGGACCCAGAGATCTTCCCTATGTTCTTGCGGCTGTGGCCTTTCAAGGGGCATTTGGTAGATGTAACCACATGAAAATTCCAGTAATACTTTTTTGTTATTTGTGGGTTTAATGCAAATGCTGGTGTCCTGACACAAGGGTGAAGTGAATCTCACAATGCTGAATCTGTCCTGAATTTCAGCAGTGCAAAGTTCATCTCAGGTGTGTTGTGATCTCTTCCCTACAGCTGTTTCTGCCTCTGATCAGTGTGTGGCTGCAGGTAAAAGGTTTAGATTAATTTTGTTGCCCAGAGAAGCTGTGGCTGCCCTGTGTTTGGAAGTGTTCAAGGCCAGGTTGCATGAGGCTTGAGGCAACCTGATTTAGGGGGTGGTGTCCTCACCCATGGTAGCGGCTGCAACGAGGTGAGGTTAAGGTCTCCCCTAACCCAAACCATTCTACGATTCTGTGAACAGTGACATCAGCAGAGAACATAGACTGGAACCACAGCTTGCAGGATTGTATACACTGGTAGATCTTTTCCTGGCAGGGTGTTGCTTTCTGCATTTAGCGGAATCAGCAGCTTTAGTCTTTGCACAGGATCACAGCAGTACTGGAAAAACCCTGCCTATGCTTCCCCAGCACCGTTTGCTCAGGGGCTGCTCTCAGAAGACACTGGGGGAAGTGTTTGTGGTCTGAAGGTCACTCTTTCTCAGGAAGAGGCTCTTCTTTCCTGTCTCAATGAGAAGGGGAGGCTGTTGGCAGTTCAGCCTTGTAAGCAGTTTCCCTTCTCCTTTTGTGCAGGCAATACTGATGAACTTGGTCTCTAAGTGACGATTATTTATCTTGTTTTTAGCCCTCTGCAGGCGAGGAACTGGGTTGTGCTTCTCCTGCAAAACCGGACACTTCTCCCGCCCCTCTTTTTATAAAATATTCCTCCTATCCTCCCATCTACAGCAAAAGTCATTATCTCTGGACAGTTTCTTGAAACCCAATTGCCTTTATATTCTGGTCATAAGCAGAGCATTGTTCAAAGCGTGAGGGAATCGTGGCTGCTTTTATCACAACGAGAGCCCATTATTGGCACTTTTCCCTTTTTACTGCTTCACTAGAGAAAGGCAGGCGAAAAATGGGACAGAAATCTAGGAAATGAAGGGTAATTTACAGTTCACAAAGGAGCAGTAAAAATTAATTAGCTGTCTGAGGATCTGTTCCGACCTGGGCCGTGGAGTTTGTGCCAGTTCTTTGCGTTGCATTAACTGGCTGTGCTGTGCTGGGCTGCTGAGATCAGGCTTGTGCTGTGAAATTAAGGCTCGTTGCTGAGGTAGAAGTCCTTCAGGGCATGCAAAATGTGTATGCACACCTAATTTGGTGTGCCAAAGAGACATGATGGTGCATATAACTCAGGTCATTATATGCTCAACTGGCTACTTAAGTTGTTCACTATTAGTTGTCACAGTAACTGCTCATGTAAATTACTGATGCAGTTATTCACATAATTTAGCACTGAACTCCTTTGGAAATCCAGGCCTAATTCCTCCCCTTTATCCAAGATGGTGCCTGCACAAATGAAACACACTTTACACACCATATCCATATGGTCCAAGTCCAAAAAGGAACAGAGCCCCAGAGAGACCAGAGAAGTGACAAGACACTGTCCCAGCTGGGCTCTGAGCCAGTTTGGTCCTGCTGTGGGATACAGGAACTGAACAACTCCAGCATCTTGCCAATCATGTTGCCAGCCCTCCAGTCAAGCCTGAGATCCCCACCTGGAGAAAGAACTTCACAAATCAGAAATGTCCTAATTTGGATCCCTTTTTGGTACATAATTTTCAAAACTGTAATTTCCATTTGAGAACTATTTGTCCTGATCCTGAGCGTCAGCTGAACTCTTTTTTTTTTTTCCCTGTAGTTTAATTTAGGCAGCAGATGCCATCAGAATGTTAATGCCTTCTTAATTCTCACCTACATGCTTTTATTCTTATTAATTTGTTATCTGGGGCTTTAATATTCTATTTTTTTCCCTGCTTTGATCAGTTGAAATAATTTGATGGCAGCATTTCAACAGGGCTTGCACTGGGGAAGTGTGTAATGGTGCATCACCAATGTGTGTTGCTGTGTATCCTGCAGCGTGCTCAGCTGTTGTACTGCCAGAGCAGGAATCATGTGATGGTTTTAGGTGATTATAGATGAGGCCTTACTTATCCTTGCTGTGAACAACGAGAGAGGGAACAAGCTTTAAGGGCAGTTTCTCCACGTTAGGATTTTGCCCGCTGCAGTCAAGGGCTGGCGATCCAGGAGTTGGTGATCCCTGTGGAAGTGCAACTGAGCTTACATCCAACATGCTTGGACAGCTGCCCGGCCACAGCGGATGCTTTCAGTCAGCACCCTTAAACCACTGCTATGGGGAGGCCACAGATGTGTCCCCACAGCATTCCCTGTTCCCAGCTCAGGGGCTCAGGGGTGGCACTTCCTGACTGAGAGCCATGTGGAGTGAGGCAGGGATCATTCCCAGCTGGAGGATGGCACTCCCAGAACCAGGGGCCAGAGAAATGGAGGTGTGTAGGTTCTTTGGTTCTCCCCAGGTGATGCCAGATCTGACTGCACAGGAGTGTCTCTGTTGCTTGGGTGCAGGGAGGCAGCAGGTTTGGCTTCTGAGACAGATTTAGTGAACGTTACCTAGGAAAGGGTGTTCCAGGCTGTCTAGAAGTAACAAAAATAAAGTTAAGGATTGATAGAGAGAATGAATGGTTTTACTAGTTTAATCAAAACACTTCTGAAAGGAAGGGAAGTGCCCAAGTCCCAGACATTCTCTTAGCCAGTGTGGTTCCCTTCCTCCCAGCAGAGAGGGGAGGCTTCGGCAAACTTTACTGGCTTCTTTGGTCTCAATAGGCAAAGAAGCCCTTGTGCCCCTTAGAGGTTGGGAATGATCCAAATTTACCTACCATGGGGTAAATGAGTAAAGGGAGAGGGGAGCTATTTGACCCTTTACCTTATGACAAAACTCTGCTCTGAAAGCACTCAGACATGGGTTTGGGGTGGGCAGCAAGGTTCTTTTATCACAACTGAAAGATACGGTGGGGTTTTTCTAGAGAGACTGCTCCCATCATGAGAGAAAAGACGGAAGAGAAGGAAAGGGATGAGGATGAATCAACATTTAACTGTGTGGCTTCTCAAGCCCAGTTTCTACAGTGTCTTCCCACATGTACATACTTAGAGCTCTCAGTTGGCTTTTTTACCCTTTTAACTCTTCAATGTGTCCTAGCAACTCTAATTCTGTGGGTTTGCAAATGCACCTTTTCCTAATTCCCCTGCCTCAGTTTTGGGAGACAGGAATAAGGATGTGACTTTGTGTTCCTGTTGTTGCTTGTTATTTGGGGAATGAAAAACAGAATAATAGAATTGTGGAATGGTGTGGACTGGAAGGTGCCTTTAAGGTCATCTCTCTCCTTTCCCTGCCACTATCCCAGGCTGCTTCAACCTGATCTTGGACACTTCCAGGGATGGAGCAGACACAGCTTCTCTGGGCAGTCTGTGCCAGGGCCTCACATATGTCTTTGGTTTTCCCTTTTCTGGGAAAAGCATGGGACCAGGTTCCATTTTATCTCTCCAATGCTATTTGCAGATACCAGGGGGTCAGAACAACATGTCTTTTCAGTGAGTATTACCTACAGCATGAGGGGTGTGTGAAGTTGCCAAAATCACATGGTTGGCTTTTAAAAGGATTTTAAGGAAGCTTTTAAAGGCAACATTTGTGTTCAAGCAAGCAGTGGTTGCTTTTCCAGCCAGTGCTATGTGCTGGAAGTGTTGATGGAGTTTCTTGGAGTATAGTGACTGCAGATCAGAGCTCTCTCATGTCCAGGCCACTTGAAGGGTGACTGCAATGGTAATGATCTTGTGTAGGAAAACTTTTGCATTCAGACCAAGGGCTGCGTAAGGCAGGGGCCTGGGTAACAGCTGCATCCAGCAGTTTGGTGGGAAAACTCTGAGCAGGGTGAAACTGTAGCTTTCATTTGGGCAGATGGAGTCCATCTGTTGATGGGATCAGGGATGGGACAGCATCCTCTGGAAAGCTGGGATTAAGATACACAAGTGGTGCATGCAAATTAGGCATCAGATTATGTACATGAGAAGAACAACAATCTTCTGGTATTTTGGTTGGCTTCCAGGTTTGGATTTGGAGTCCTTTATTTCTGGTGCATGAAGGCAGCAGCTGATGTGCTGAGCTTCAAGAGATACCTCTGCCCGCTGTGCCCAGATTCCAGCAGGACCCCATGGAATGTCAGCACACATCCTGCTCAAGATGTTCCCCTTCCTTCTCTACCACTTCCATGGGATAGTGGATCCTTCTGCAAACCATTCCCAGCTTGGATAGAGGTGCCAAAGGACCTTGCACAGGCTTTGCCCTGCCCGTCAAGCTGGCAAGGCAGGCCCATTAAGAGGTGACAGCTTTCTGGCTGTCGTGAGGTACTGCATGACACATCGGGTATTGTGTGTAGGACTTGAGGTCGGTGAGAGCTATCTGAGTCATTTATTACCCACCAAAGTAGGTGAGTGACTGCTGTTGTCCTTATCCTTTTAGAGAAGGATGCTGAAGCACAAACAGGTCAGGATATTTAGTGAAAGTCTCAAAGAAGGAAGTATCACAGCTCAGAAATAGTGCTTGGTCCCATGCTCAGACAATTATTCTTCACTTGTTTCTCTCTGAAAGTCATGTACTAAGCATTAGTGTTATTAAGACTGGTCAGCTCATGCTGCATAAACACCATAATGTGAATTTAGTGTTTTCCACTGTTGTTTGGTTGTCCATGAATCAATCCCGGTTCACCAAGCAGCTCCTGCTGTGTCTGCATGATGAGCTTCCTCTCTTGGTGTTCTGTGTGCTTGGTTCATCCAATTCACATGGGGTTTTCTTTCTGATTCCTGTTCAGAGGAACAAGGCTTGTTTTAAAAACAAAGAAAACCTAAATATTTGCTGCTAGCAATTCCCTGGGGCTGCATGGAAGGATTTGTTCTTTAGGCTTCCTGAATGGTTTCTTTGGTTTGCAGAAGCACACCAGTCTTGAACAATGTAGTTATTTGTGTCATTATTGCATCCAGACATTGGCTTGGGCACCAGTGGTGCAGGTGCTGGATAAACACCAAGCAGCTGGGTGGTCCCCTGTCTCAAGGAACTTAGGAGATCAAGGTTTGCAATGTGCTGCAAGTCAGATCTGTCTTCATCCTTCTGGCTCCAGTGCCTTGTAAGAGGTGAAAATTAGAAAGAGCAGAGTAAGAAGTTCTGAGATGTGTGTCTGAGGTAATCCCAGGATAATGGGGAATAGAGGAATTCATATACATACACTGGAAATATGTATAAATGAGGAATTTGAAGAGACCTTCTGTCTGTTTGGGAGCAACTAGAATTTCTGCTAAATAAGACACAGCAATTCATGTGACAGATAGGGTGCTCTTGATTTTTAACCAATAAAGGAACCAGCCTCTTGATCCTCAGTTTTTCTGCAGTATATTTCATTTTCTCCTTCCTTTTCCCAGCCAAATCTTCCAACATACCCAGAAAAGCCTGTTTTTTTCCCAGCTGGCTGCATCTCAGTGGGCAGAATCTGTGGCCCTCTCCCATTTCAGGCCCGTTTGACCTTGCCTTGTAACCAGATGTTTCACTGGAGAATGTTCACTTGGGAGATCCTGGGTTGCACTCAGCTGCTGGTGAACTCTCTGCCTCGGTCAAGCAGCTGTAAACAAAACCAGCCCAAGAAAAACAAAATCTTTTCTAAACTGAGTTGGCCAAGGATGGAGCTGAATCCAGAGATGCAGATGGCCATTAGCATGTTGATGAGGCTGCAGAGAGAAGCTCATCTGCCATCCCTGTTCTTCCATCATGGGTTTCACTCAGCTAAGGAGTTTTTTTGGACACTTGCAAGTATTTTTCCCCTGATTCCCAGGAGTCTGGAGATACCTGACACGCAGACCTTTCCAATGCTACCCAAGGCATGTTGTGTTGTCTGCAGCTGTCCATTCATTTGAGTGAGTTTTTGGGCCAAGGGTATTTAAAAGTGGTGGCTTGGTGGCCTAAAAGTCTCAGAAGAGGGACTCACAAGAACACCACAGCAAAATGATGCATTAGGAACATCCTTTCTTTTAGAGGTGTGTTGGGATTAGTCCCCTGGCATTTTTAGACAGTTTTTCTGCAGAAATGGCTCTGTCTTCTTCACTTGATCAGGAGAAGATGTGAGCAATGTCTTTTGGGGTTAAAGCAGGAGTTTAGATTGTCAGAATGTTAAAATTCTTCAAAATTGGGAAGTGGCCAACCCTTGGGGCTCCCATTTTGCACAAGATACAGTGGGATGATCATTAGCTGAGATGTGAGGAAAACCTCACTTGCAAGGGGGTCTCTAGAACAGCATGGGGTCCCCTCATCCTGTAGTAAGAAGTTATAGGAGTTGGGGGCAGCTTCGTTTTGGACCTGGGGTTCATATCTCAGAAGGCTTTTTCCATTTGAGTTGTGCTTGGCCAAGTTAGAGGATGGAGGCAAGATTTGCCCCATCATCTCTGAACAGACTTGGCTGAGCCAGAGCCATTCTCCAGTGAAAGGGTGAATTCTCCTGTGCTGAGATCTCTCAAGAGGGATTGCTTGGCACATGGATCCCTGCTGTACCAGGGGGATGGATGCCTGTGACTGAGCACTGTGCACACAGAATTCTGTTGATGTCCACATCACTGATTTCTCCTCCATAAGGGTCAGTCTTGCCTGTCCCTGAACATCTGCTGCCACTCAGCAGACATCCACCACTGTGTTATTTATCCAATATTCAGTCTTTTTTCAGAGGAAAATTTGCCATCTCCTGCTCCTACTTGTACATTTCTCCACTTTCTACAGCCAAGTACCAGATTGCTGTAGGAAATGTCGATGTTATGTTCCTACAGCCCATGGACAGTTTCTCCTGTGATCCATCTCTGGCCCCACAAATAGTTTTTAATAACCAGAGTGCTCTTAATCCACTTCTAAAGTGGGCTAGATCTGTTTAACTTAATCTGAGTATTAAAGCTGGTCACAGTGATATCTGAGCACCTGTGACTTCCTCAGACCAGCTAGAATTCAGGACTCAGAAGCCAATGGTTTTTCCTGTCCATGCTGTACTGACACATCCCTTTTGGGGTGATTGTTACCTTCCAGATTTGGCTTTAGGGTCAGTTACACCAAGCTAAGAAGTGATGAATGGGGCCACAGGGCAAATATTCCTTTCAGATTCCCAAATAAATCTGAGGTTTTCAGACTCTACAGACCTTGGCTTCAGCATCTCAGGGAGCCATTCCTCTTTTATAAGAGGCTCTGGGAGTTGCATTGCTCAGCCAGCTGGGCACAAGGAGAGAGCTGGAAAGAGGAAGGGATCTGCTAACACTATTTTGCCCTCTGTGCTTAGATCGACACTTTGCTATGTTTTAAACATCCGCTTCATCATTCCTGCTGTCCAACATCCCACTATGGCCCCAGCAAGAGCTATTTTAATCCCTCATCATTCATCAGGAGGCCCCTTCCTGTTCCCTTTCTATCTTCTCCTGCATGCGTGTGCATCTCTCCACCAAGAAATCCCCTGGGGTGGCTGTTGTTGGAAAGGTCACTCAGGGATATTCACAAACAGCAGGTGTAAAATTAACAACTGGTGCAATTCCAGTCATTTGGCAGGAAGGAAAACATTGGACAATAGGTAGAGCCAGGGTAAAGTTTCCAGCTGAGGGCTCATTGCCTGATATAGGATGGCAGATTGGTGGGCTGGGAACTCTCCTAAGAATGTGAAACCGATAGGGTATTAGCAGCCCCCCTGCCCCTCCAACACAATTGTTTTCAGCTTGCTCAAAAATATTTGGAAATGTTACCGAGTGGGATGTGTGGGTGAGAAGGCATCCTCCAGCCAATCAGCCGGGGAGATTCCAGCCCTCCCCTTGAATTTCAAGCTTTTGTTTTCCCTGATGGAAGAGAAGGTGAATCCTCCATGATTAATTTAGGGATCTTAAAGCATTTTGGATGAGTTCCTGCAGCACACTAACAAGTGGTGCTCTCAAGGATTGCGGAAATTGCGGAGAGATGGCAAGAGAGATGGGTGGATATATGATCGATACAGTTTCTGACACCTTGTCATTTTTGTTAGTGGAACTGATTTTAGCTGCATGAAACAATGGGAGTTTCACTCAGTAAGGACATCTGGATTGCACAAATCTTCTGGAGGCGTGAATGGAATGGTAGATCCTGTTAGACCTTGACTAATGTCAGCAACCAGAACGGCGGCTTGAGTCAAGGCGCACAGGAGGAAGATTTACTGTGCTGTGGATATATCCAAGGAAAGCAGGCAGCACTGAACACAGAGAAGACAATGGGAAATGGCAAAGGTTGTTGAGAAGTTTGGTTTAAACCATGGTGAGACAAGTTGTTCTGCAAGTATTGAAATGAGTGCTGTAGCCATTCCCTGCATGGAGAAAGTTTGGATAGAGGTTTACCTAACACATGGCCTTTCCTCTGCTGGAGTTCAGCATGGAGTTCTGGTCTACATGGAGTAAAAGTAAATGTACGAGGTTGCTGCAGCTCACAAGCTCATTGGTGCCTACAGCTCTGTGTCTTCTTCAGTCTCCTCTGCCCCTCTCCTTCCCCATCCTCAAAGTTCTCAGCGTGAAGTGACACCAGAATCCTTTGGCAAAATGCTACCATACCACAACCAGAACTTCTAGGCTCTTGTCCAGCTCACACAGTGTCCATCCTCTGTGTAAACAGTTTGGTACAAGCTCTGTCCACCACAACACAATTAGTGCTGGAAAAGTTCTCTCGCGGGTCCCTGAGCCTACACTGGGATCCCGTTGCTCTCGCTTAGCTGGGATCGTGCACGTGGGCCATGCTGACAAAGGGTGCTGGGCTGAGAGGGGCCTGCTGAGGCTGTGTAACCCTGACGTACGTTGTCAGCAGCGCTGCCATCGCCAGTGAGAGCAGGGGGAGGACTGAAATTCTCCCGTTCAATTGGGCGAATTTGATACCTTCTCGTTCTTGTGTCCTCGTGGCTCGGCCACTTGACATTTCTAAACATTCTCAAGCAAGTTCACTGGAAAACTATCCCATGTCAGGAGCTGGTGATGTCAAGGCTAATAACAGTCCTGGGGTCAAATCCTTCTGATCCTTCAGGGAAGGACCTCAAGATTTGGCTCTGAGTCAACAACAAGGTCTGTCACGTCAATGATGGCTTATTATGAATCCCAGTGCAAGCCTTTCCCAAACAAAGTGCTCTCGTTTGGTTTTTCCATGAAGGACAAGGTTAGCAGTTTCCAAAGTCAGGTTCTCGCTTCCTTGTGTGGAGTGGAGAGCAAAGCCAGTGAGCTTGGAATGAGCAATAGCACTTTGCCTTAGAGCAGGAGACAGGTGAATCTTTATCTGGGAAATTCTCTTCCCATATGGAATGGTGCAAGATTATTGTGTTCATCTCTAGAGGTACTGGGAGTTTTTTCTCTGTCTCTGCCCATCATTTGGATGTAACAATATCACTGGGCTGCCTTTGTTAATGTTACAATGGACCTCAGAAAGCCCAATGAGCCATACAGGGAAATGCACGGCTGGATGTCGGGGAAGGAGATAGCAGGGATCGTACTGGCTCACACTCGTGCCGCACTGAAAAAAAGAATTGTAAATTGACATTCCCTTGGCTATTACTTTATAATCCTGGCACTGTGTTGAGAATGGTGCCACTGAAATGGTGTCCAAAATGGTAATTATAACCACTTCCTATTTTTAATTTCCTCTTAATAAGAGACACAGTGGTCGTCATCCAAATAATAACGATTCTGCTCTGACCTTCCAGATGTCAGAACATTATAAAGCATGGATGAACAAACACTGATGTCTCTCTACAGACCTTCCTTGTGAACTGAAAACTCTGGTGCTCCCCAGCTGACACACATACCGCAGCAGGTACAAACCTGAGCGCTATGGGAAGGGCTGGACCTGCTTTGCCGTTGGCCTCATTTTGCAAGGGGCTATTTGAATCGTGGAAAAATAAAGTGGTTTGCTCCCTGTCCCTTGGTGAGTCAGTGGCAGAGAACAGATTCAGCTGTTCACATCTCCCCATTTTTCTCTGTCAAATGGCCTTTTTTTTTTTTGCTGTATTTTAGGACGCATTTGACATGAGGTTCTTAAATATGTAGGCTGGCGTTCAGAATTGCTGAGTCTTCACTAGTTGCCCTCCAGGCAGTACCCAAACAAGATATCCATGGGGAAATCTGTCTTGTCTTGAATATCAGGAACTACTAATAGTTATTTCTCTTTATAGAGTTATCTGTGTTTTTCAGGTGGCCTCCAGCTCTGCACACTCATCCAAGGTGATGCACACAGAATAAGCACACGGCAATGAGCACAGCAGATAGACCAAGTTTCCTATAGGTGACTATTTCACAGCTATTTCCCTCCTAAAAACCTACCTGGCGATAAGAAGTGTGTTGGCTGGGAAGGTTTGAACTCTGGTTGTCAAAACTCTTAGCTAAAGGAAAACTGATCCATGTGGTAGGCTGAGTGACCCTGTGCTTCCAAAATACTCCTGACTCCAAAGAAAGTGGGTTGCTCATTTTGCAAAGCACTTATGTCCTCCTGGCTTCTAGGAAGTTTAAGTAGGATCTTTCTCCACTGAAGGTCAGATTTCACGTATCTCCTGAGATCTCAGAACCAGGGTGCTTCTGAAGGAGAAGCAGAAAGGAGAAGACTATCTGGGGTTAGCAACATCTGAGCAAAACTGCCTTTTATGGCTCAGACAGCAATTCCAATTATCCAGCACTTAGGCATTGGGAAGATTCAGATAAGAGGTCTCAGATTTAGCTCATTTCTTCTCTTTGCAAGTTAATGTGCCACATTTTTTTTTTTTAGCAGACAATCTATGATAGCAAATTTCAAGTTAAAAGGAAAAACTGTCTCTTCAGAGAATAGAAAGAACCATTTTGGTTCTTGGGTGAGTTTTGTGATCCACCTGAAGTACAAGTAGCTGTCATTGCACACACATTAAACAGAAGCTGGTGAGCTTCTTGCAGGAGTAGCTGGATGGAATTCTGTGGGTTTTTTTATAAAATTATTTGACTGCACGATACATACCAAATTGAGCTGCTGCTATGCTTCCATCAGGCTATTTATACACTGTGACAGTGCAGGAACCTCGTTTTTGACTCCTGCCTTACATTTGAAAAAAGTCAGTTGAAAATTATATAGTTCCTTCAATCCTATGAAAACCTTCACAAAAGCTCTGCTCAAAAGCCCCATCCATTTCTTCTCCGTTGCAAGAGGCCAGGTTTCCAAAGAAAGAGGTGCCATCACCAAGCTGATAGGAGCTGTCTCCCTTCCTTCCCTGGAGTATTTGTACAGGTCAGTCCCTCTCATCTCCTGACAGATTCCTCAAAGGAGAGCTTCCCAGTTTTCCATCTCTCCTCACTGCACAGCCACCCACAAACAGCTTCTCAGTCATCTGAGTGCTTGTAGGTCAGTAGCATATAGCAAAGATTTATAGAGCATGTGCAACCTGTACACTAATCCAACAGCACTGTGTGGAGGCTGGTATTTATTTTCCGGGATGGATAATCACCATCTTTTGAAGAGCTTCTTCCTGAACACCTTGCTCCTAGAAGGCCATCAGTCCAATCCAACCCTGATTCTACCAAGAACTGTGGCTTGGAACCCTGTTATGCTTCTGTGTGCTGCCTGTGTCTTTCTCACCCCTTCTGGTTACTTCTGGTCACCTGGATATGTCAGCAAAATCTGCAGAGTCACAACAGCTGCTGTGAGAGTTAGACTGCAGGAAAGCTCTGCTTCTCAGAGCCTTTTCTACCCCAGAGCTGATTGAACCTCTCCCCCTGCTCGCCCTTTGTGTTACACCATGGACTGGAGAGGAGCAATCCTCTAGATCCAACATTCTCCCTACCCTTCTTTTCCTGCACAAGTTAACTCCCAGCCCTTGCTGCTTCTGCTCCAGCCCCCTTCTAAGCGTGCTCTCATTAAGACCCCAGAGGGAGGAGGTGATGCTCTCAAATTGTCTTAATTGCTCTTGTTTATGCTGGTTACGATAGCAATAAGTTGCCATGCAGAGGAGGCTTTATTCAGATGTGCAGGTTCTCCATTGTTCCGTACTCTGAAGGATTGTCTGTAGGCAGCTCCAAGTCATTTACAACAATAGATTAATATGAAGATCAGTAATCCTGGGTGACTCACAGTCACACACATGCGAGACCCGCCAATCGCTGTGACCTGCCACTGGATTTGAGGGGAGGTTGAATGTTGCTGGCATGTTCTTGCAGGATGCTGAGGAAATAATTCTCTGCACTTGCACAGCTCCTGCTCTCCAGGAGCTTCCCAAACATGAATGGAGAATGCTCTTTCTAGGGCAGGCAATGACTCTTACACTTGCTGGAAAGCAGGGAACTGGGGCAGAGTGTGTCTTTTGGCTGGTGTAAGTTAACATGTGCCAAAGTTTAATAATGGGTCAGGAATCCTGACTTTTAGTCCCTGATCTATCATCCAGGCACTCTATCACCCAGGCCATGAGGAGCTTCTTTTATGCATGTTGTGTGCTGCTTGTGCTGTGTCTCATTTATCACCCTTGGACACCTCTGTCTTACAGGTTCCTGTCCAGACCTCTGCAGTTCAGTGTTGGGATCTTCCTTTGGCAGAGTCCCACTGGAGACAATGTTGAGACACCTCAGCTGTGGGTTTGTCCCTTCTGTCACACTGTTCACACTCAGAGCCTGTGCTGGGACTGACTGCACTGGACTAGGAACACTTTGCTTTCCATTCTTACTTTCCTGGACAATTCCAGCCTGCATCCCACTCTACCTCACTGATTCACCCCTTGACTGAAGACACATGTGTGCCAATTCCCCCACTAAATCCTTGTCTCAGGGATATATGTCCCCTGTATTCTGTCATTCACCCTGGACCCACCATTCTCCCTTCCTCCATGTGCCAGGCACTCCACACATCCCCTGTCTCCCTCATCCATCACTTTCTCTGCTGTCAGAGACACATCATTCCCCCATCTTTCCTTTCTCCCATGCTGGGTGAAACAGGAGATACCCGCTCCTATTTTTTCCCTGTTTGGGAGATAACATTATTTAACAGCAGGGAACACAGGCAGAGCTGTGAGGGAGAGTTGTGCTAGAAGGGATTAACAGCTGTCATCAACCTGCTCTTGACTCTAAAGTCCATTACAGAGCCGGGTCAGGCTGCTGAAACTCCTCACCAGATTCCTATTTGCTGCCTATTTTCAGTGCTTGGATGCTGACAACAGCCCCATAATTTCCAGTGTCAGGTTTGGTTCTCTGTGTTACCATATTGCACGAACTCCAGCAGACAGACAAGTGCAGAAATTCTTTCCAGCTGAGTGTGAAAAATTGCCTTGCTCAGTCCATAAGTAATGTGCCTTGTTGAGCGGGGCTAATTTTCCTCCCTGTACAAAGCAGTGAGGTTTCTGCATAATTTTGTGCATTACAAGGGCTCCACGGTGGGCCAGGCCCCAAGTGTGTTACTGAGCAGTTACTGAGTCTTCACCTGTTTCAAGTTGAACAAAACCTCGAGGGAGCAGCTGAAGGACCTGACCCCTGCTTTTCCATATTCATACAAAAAGGAGCGAGTTATACTGGGTCAGCAAAGGGATGATTCAGGATCATGTCCTATGACACCAAAAGAAGGTACCTAGCATAGACTAGGAAGAGACTTTTCTTCCATAAACATGTCCTTTTCTTCCATAAATATGTATTTAATGTAGAAATATATAAATGGTTAGAAGTTCTGTGTAATTAGTAACCCTCACTGGATTTCTCTTCCACAAAGTTTTCCAGGTTCTTAAGTTCATATATATTTTTAGCCTTTTCATCATCCTGGAGTTCCTCAGCTTGACCACGTCTCCTTTCTTTTGATCCTGAGATCCCCCCATTCCTGGGAGGTTTTGAACCACCCACCTTTCACAGTGGTACATATTCCCAAAGATCCTGAATTAGTCATATATTTAGCGTTAATTTGTTTCCTAATATCTCCTTCCCTTTGAATCCACCATCTGCTCTAAATCTGCCCTGCAGTGTAGTCACCATTCTGAAATGAGAAACATAAAAGAACTTGAAGCTCTTGGAGTGAAATAGTGCAAGGCACCTGCATGAGGTACCAGTGGTCACCTCTGAAACAGTTCCCTTGGAGTCACCACGTGTTGCCATCACTAAACAGTGACATCTCCCAAGCTTTGGAGCAGGCTTGGCTGTGGATCCAGAAGAGGGCAATGGTGACACATCCTCATCGAGGCTCCGAGCACCAAATCCACTGAGGGCAGCCACTGCAGGAATGGAGCCAATAGCCAGACCACCTTGGCTAGTGGATCTGCCTGTTCCTGGCTGTTTCATGGCAAGCAGATTGAAGTGGGAGGCAGCTTTCAGCTACTGTCTCAGGTCAGATGGGACTGTCAGTCAATTGTTAATTATGACTCTTCTTCTTACTAATTTCTCTAACTTCTATCACCATGGCAGCTAACTGCCGTGGAAAGACTCAGCCAGAAAAAGGAGAAGACAACCAAACTTTTCATAGCAAGGGAACAGGAATGAGCTACAGAGGAAAGGGGGTGGAGGAAGAGATCTGTAAATTGTTTTCCAGGAGAGTCTAACACAATGTTCTGAATCCTAAAATGGCTTTTATTGAAGGAACTTTAAAGATTATCCTGTTCCAATCTCCCTTCCATGGGTAGTTGCACCTCCCACTATCCCAGTTGCTCCAAGCCCTGTCCAATGTGGCCTTGGACACTTCCAGGGATGGGACAGCCACAGTTTCTCTGGCCAACCTGTGCCAGGACCTCACCAGCCTCACAGGGAATAATTTCTTCACAATATCCCATCTTACCCTACCCTCTGACAATTTGAAGTCATTCCCTTTTTTCCTATTATCACATCTGCTCTGCCCTGACTTGGTCAGTCAATCAGTTTTAATCTTTGGTGATGGCTGTGTGTCCAGAAAGGGCAAGAGGAGGAAAAAATTGACAACACTTTAAGCTGTGATTAATTTTTAAACTTCCTCCCTTTCTGCTTATTTCGTAGCTTTTGTCCTGGTGCTGAATGTGTTCTTTTCCCTATGTGTCACTTCCAGAGGAATACTGTGGAGATGAAATGCCAGTTGGTCATCACAGGGCATTTCACCTGTGGGGGCTGGATGGAAACTCACAAGCTGGGGCCATACAGGACCCAGGGACAAGTGGTGACTTCTGTCACTGTAGCAGCTCTCAGGAAAACAGTGACACAGTGCCTGAGTACATCAGTAGCATGGGCAGAGCAGGTTGTGTGGGATCAATAAAACAACAGCCATTTTGTTGCTGTTTTGCAGCAACACCACATAATAGTTGCTGAAATCACTGGCTGGTCTGTTCAGCAACCTTCATTTCTGATTAAGTTTTCCAGCCTGTAAGTATCTTCTCTCACACCTGCCTTACCATTTCCATTTACAAGGGCTTAATTTAGAAACCCATTGTACCTGGGCCTTCAAAGTCCAAGCTAATTTATTTTACATAATGGCTCAGCACTTTAGGAAACAGTCTTGTTTTAAGTCCATCCTGGAGGGAAGGCTGCTTCAGGTTTTGGATTGAGTTTTGGGATAAACAGACGCTGTTCTGACAGTGTTCACAGGTTTCCCTAGACCTTTTTCAAATCACTTATCCTGCTTTGAACCTAACCTTTGAGTCTGGAAGGTAATCAATATAACACTTTCCTTAGCTCTGGTTTTAGGACGAACATAGTATTTAGATGGCATCAAAGTCCTTGCATTCTATGCTTTGGAAGCAGAATAAAAAGCTGATTTCTGTGCTGGGGGACTTTGGTGCATAAGCGCAAGACAAGGACAACAGGCAGGTGCAAGTCTGCTGAGAAGGAATGAAACAAGGCAGAGCTGACAGGCAAATAGACCCTGGGCATTGCTGCTGTCAGCTTTTCCATCAGCATCTCATCAGGGATGTGCAGGGAGAGAACGAATCTCTCCGTGGGTGTTCACAGGAAGCGGCCCCCGAGCGCGAGGGAGAGGCACGCGACAAGGGCGGCTTTGGAATCCACGTGGGTGATCTTCCCAGCAAACCTGGGCGACAGGAGACTCCGTGATATGTCTGAAGGAGGCACAAACACCCCCCTCCTCCTTGGCAGAGGACTCAGCTGGCAAGATCTGATCTTTTTGTTCACTCGATGCTTTTGTTTGTTCACTAAATGCCCCCAGATTTGCTTTGCAAGTCTCTTCCTTCTCTGTCATCACTGCCACAGCAACAGGTGAGTTTGAGAAGTTACACGTAAGGAAGATGAGCTGCACTGAGGAAATAACTGACTCAAATCCTTCTCAGACCCTACTGGAGCCAGTAGATCTGAAGACAGGTGCCCTCCATCCACAGAGCTGTGAGCATGGATGAACCATCCAGTGGCTACATGCCCTGCAGAGCTTTCATCACCCTCAGTCAAGCTCTTCCCCGCAGAAGAGCAGTGGAGGAAGCTCCAGAAGTATAATTTTTTTATTTCAGTGCTGCCACACTCACTGACGTCCTTGCCAAGCCTCTTGCAGCAGCAGGCTGCTAATCAAAAACTCTGCTGTTGCTGCTAATCAAAACCTCTTTGCTCGCCACTCTGGCATCATTCTGGGAAGCCAACAGAGCGCAGAGATGCTCAATTCCTCCCCCTCCACACACCTTCCATTGTCTTCAGGACTGACAGCTCTGATGTGGAGCAGTGATAAAAGCCAGCTGATGCTGTCAGGGCCTGGTACAATTGCACTGCAGGGAAAAAGGCGACTGGCTCTGAGTCATCGTAGCCGCCTGGAGCTCAGGATGCCTCGCACACGTGCTGTCTCCTGGCACAGCTCATCACACAGCCAGGCACCTCTGGATGCTCCCCTCTGAGGAAGGATTGAACAGAGGACTTGAGAAAAGCCAGGACGGGTGACCAACTGCATGGCCAGCCATCCTTTGAGGTGTTAGGAAAACTCACAGGGATTTAAAAAAAATAAAACAAAACAAAACTTTTTTTGGTAGAATCATAGAATATCCTGAGTTGGAAGGGACTCACAAGGATCATCAGTCCAACTCCTGGCCCTGTCCAGACATCCCAACAATCCCACCCTGTCACTGAGAGCATTGTCCAAATGCTCCTGGAGCTCTGGCAGCCTTGAGGCTGTGACCATTCTCTGGGGAGCCTGGTCACAGCAAACCTTTTCCTAATATCCAACCTAACCCTCTCTGACACAGCTCCAGCCATTCCCTGGGTCCTGTCCCTGCTCCCAGAGAGCAGAGATTGGAGCTGCCCTTGCGCTGCCCCTTGGGAGGAGCTGCAGCCCAGATGAGGTCTGACCTCTGCTGAAACCTTTGTGTGTGAGGAGCAATAAAGGTGGTTGGTTGGATGTTCTTCTGCTTGACCTATGTTCAGGAATGTTTAGCAAAGCATTTGTGCAACCCCTAAGTGGAAATCTATGAAATAACACCTCGCCTTCAGCTCCTCACATTCCCATCCTTATGGAATGGGCTGAGTTGCAGTTGAATTTCTGGAAGGTTCCAAGATGCAAGGGATCCAAGCTTGAAAATGGATCATGAGTACCAAGCTAAGCCAGGAAGGACATTCAGAGAGGGGAAATTGGAATGTGATGTGAACTTCTCAGTGACCTTGAGTAAACTGGCTCAGTGCTGCTCATCCTGCCCAGGTCAGCAGCTGAAATTTCCATTACTGAAAGTAGAAACTCAGGGGTCATTTCTGTTTCATTTCTCACTTTTTCCCAAACATGACATTGAATGAGAGGCATTAGGAGTTCCTCCTATAAATAGGATCACCCCTGTCAAAGCTGGTTAAGTCATACCCAGTGTCAAGCCCATAAACAAGGTGCCTCTCATGCACTGTCTGGAGGGTGCAGAGGGGGCAAAAGGAAGTTTGACAGCTCTTTGTTTGACCACTTTGCATGGGGACATCACTGATTGCAAGGCAACAAACTTAATCATCCCCAGCTGCCATTTGGAAAGTTTTTGGAAGTGGTGCAGAGGCAGAGTAGTTGAGGGCCACTACTCTCTGTTGTAGCAGAAGTGAACCCTCCCAGCTCCCACCCTCACAGGTGCTGGGCCCTTCATGGCAGCAGTCCTGGCAGGGGTTAAACACTCTGATTTCATCCCTTCCTTCAAGGTCTTTCCCCACTTCTGCCCTAGAATAGGCATGGGGGTCATCCTGGGATGACCTGAAAGCCCTGCACTTCCACTTGTCTCTGCCCTGGAGGGAGTTGCAGTTTCCTCCTCCTTTAGAGCTTCCCAGTTCTTCTTTAGCTCCACAAGAAGCAGCAGTTCCAGTGATATCTGTGACAAAGCGGCTTTGCCACGTGGGAAGTCAGCTGGGGCATGCGTGTGAAGCCAGAGACACAAAGCAAAGAAGCATCTTTGAAACAAGAGAGTTGTGAGTGTCCCCTCCGTGCCAGCTCCAGGAACATCTGGATGGAGCTGGCTTGGCAGAGCTGCAGGGTCACCAGGGTTGTGTGTGGCCATGGTGGCTCCAGAGCAGAGCTCCTCAGCATAGCAGGAGCTGATGGAGGCACCTGAAGCTCCTTCCCTTTCCTCCTCCCCCCGGCAGCCTCTTTCCACCTCTTCACCAAACTCTGTGTTGCTCTGAGACTGGGGGCTGTTCTGCTGAAGTGATGCAACTGAATATGTCTTAAAAAAAAAAAAAAAGAAGAATTAAAAAAAAATAATAATTTCTGTTGTCTCATTTCCCCATAGATCCACAAGCAGTTGCATCAGTACAGCTGAGGGGGTGGAAAACTGAAGTGGGGGCAGAAAAGAACAAAAACTTTCTAAGTCAGCTTTGAAAATGTTCAATAACTGTATGGAGACCTACAGCCCCTCGACCCCTCCAGACATGAAGAGCTGTCTGGTGCTTGTGTGTGGAGACACAGCCAGGGAGCAGAGATGATTTGTTTGAAGCTGAACTGAGAGCAGCTTAGCAGGGGAGGAATTGCTACTTGTTCTGAGATAGGCTAATTATATTCTGTGTCCTTGGAAGCCAAGCCTTTTCTACTCTGCTTGCATAATAGAGATCCTATAGCTTTGTACAGAAGCACCAGGGTTCCCTCCCATCTCCTGCTGCACACAGCAGCCTGTCCCACTGCCAGACTCCACCCCATAAGGATCTGGATGTCAGTCCTGCATTCCCTGGAGGGCTGCTGAAGCACTTTGGATTCCTGGGAGATGGAAACCCTTCTAAAAACGCAGGGTAGAGTTACTCTAATTCCTTGCTGTTGGGGATCAAGCTGAAGCCTGCTGCTTAATGGGGGATAAGTGGATGTAATGCAGTCAGTCAATAACTTTATGCACACATGCAGAGCCCTTTGGATTACTGATTTCCAAAAGGCAGAGTCTCCCTCACAAACCCTGCACCACACTGAGTCAGCCCTGAGCTTTTTGACTTTGTATTTCCTTCTTCACCTGCACTTTTATTCTTCCTCCCCTTATTAATTTTTCACCCACTTATTCATTCCCCCCCCCCTCCCTGAGAAGTTTTCAGCTTGTCAAACGACTTTCCCTCTCCCTGTCTCTTTTCTCTTTGCTTTTTGCAGTGGGAGGAAATACAATAATAAAAGGAGCAGTTTTCAAATAAGAAGCCCCACGTTTTACCTGGGAACTGTCTCTCAGCATCCAAATACCTGCTGGGGCAGAGAGCGATGAGTCCCTGCTGCTGTTTTGTACCCACCAGCCACTGTTTGTATTTTGTCACATGCTCCTGTCAGGTCTGTCACTTGGTACCAGCAGGACTGTACCTTGTAAAGTAGGATTTCCCTTTACACCTCCCTGCTAAGCACTCCTCACTCCTTCCCTTCCTCCTCACAGGGAAAATTGCTTCTCCAGCTGCTGCCATGGTTGCTCCCAGGTTGGAAAAATGGGTTTGGGAGTGTTTGTGCTCTTTGCCTCATTACTCCAAAATTCTCTTCATCTTTGGGAGCCCTTTAGTCCTGGCTTATGTTTCTGTGGGGAGGGAAGGCTGAGATGGAGTCGCTGAACCTCTCTCTGTCCTCAGTCCCTTTTCAGCTTCAGGCTGAGCCCTTCACAAGTCCAGCACTTTTTACAACCTTACAGAACTGCTCCTAAAAGGAGAAATTTGGAGGAGAAGGAGCTCCAGACCAAGGAATTCCTGTAAGACCAAAGGACCTGAAATGGCTCCCATGGGCCCCCCAGATGGGGAAGTGCAGGAGGGAATGGCCCACACTGCTGCACTTATCCCAGGCCTCTCTGTTCCTCCCCAGGCTCCTGGCTTAAAGGTTCATCTGACTTTTATAGGGCTGGAGAGACCAAGCAAACAAAGCCTCAGGGTTTAGTCAGCACCGGCGGGTACAGCACGTGCCTTTTCCTTCTCTCCCCTCCTTTCTTTCCTGCTGACAGCCTTCCCGAGCTCATGTGGCGTCTGCTCGGCTCGGGAGCCTCTCCTCAGGAATGAGCCTCAGCACAGGCAGGAGAACATTTCTTACCATCCTGAGTGGAGGCTGCTTTCTCTTTCACCTCCAGGACTTCTCAATACCTTCTGGGCTCCCAGGAAGCTGAGAAAGGCAGGGAAAGAAGGGGAGGGGTACTGGAAGTGTCTTGGAGCATGAAGATGTTCTGTTGGATGGAGAAATGTCTCAGGCATGAGCCCAAAGACTTACAGGCAGAAGGACATGAGACTTTCTCTCCCTCCTCCTTCCCAGGGCTCTGACTTGCAGCCACAGCCTGTTCCTTCCACACCACCGGTGCTGGGGGTCAGAGGGATTCACAAACCTCAGCCTGTGGTCCCCACACCCTCAGAGTCCTCTGGGCTGAGGATCTGCTGAAGAGCTGCAGCAGAAAAGCTGCTTTCCCTACACACTGCTGGGTTTGCTAACTGTAATAAACATCTCCCTTTGCTGCTGGGACTTGTGCTCTGGGGCTGGGAATGAAACATTGCTCATCCTGCTCATCCGTTCCTTACAGGAGTTTTGGGAATCTTTGTAAATAAGCCAAGAACATGAGAAAGAGAAATTCCTCCCGTTCCAGGCCGTGCCTGACACTGCACAGATCCTTTGTTCTTGGCTTCTTTCTCCCTCCCAAGGCCTCAGAGAAGTTCTTCCAACAGCACATCCCCCCTGCTCAGCCTCTTCCACCAATTAGCAGCTATCCATTAGCTGACCAGGAATAATTTCATCTCTTGAGGATCTCTTTCCCCAGGTGCTGGCAATGCCACTTAAGCACCAACAGGAAAGAAGCATTCAAGAGCTATAAATACATAGAGATGTTTATATAGGACCTCTTTGTTCTTCATAACTTTGTGGTACTCCTGATTTCAGCTGGTCCACAGAACGCTCAGGCTCAGCCCTTATCCAGCATATTCCTTGGAGTCCTGCATTCTGGGCTGTGCTCTCAGAGTGGAATCAGAACTTTCTGGCATCCTTTTTCTTCTTTTTTTTTTTTATTTTTTTTTTGAGGGGTTATGTGAAGATGCCCGGGAGGCTTTGAAGCCACCCATGGCATCCTGTGATCAGGCCAGGCATGATGGATCCAGGATGGTAAGAAATAGGCTGCATGTGTTGCAAAAGAGACTGTTCAATAAAATAAATATCTTCAAAGGAGAAGGAAAATAGCAGGAATGAGTAGAAGAAAGGATGTTTTCAACCCTTGAAGGGGAATCTGGAGAAAGAGAGCTCCTTTTTAAGGCGTAAAATGGTGTCAGTAGGAACACAGTACTGTTACTCCTTTGAAGAGAGCAGCTAGCTGAAAATGGGAGGATGTGCAGGTTGTTCCCGGTAGAGCAGAAAGCGGTGATGGAGCTGAGGGAGGTTCCTTTGAAGTTTTCTGATTCTACAAAGGAAGGACACACTCCTACCCACCTGAACCCAGCAGGAATCAAAGCATAGAATCCTAGAATGACTTGGGTTGGAACTGACCTTAAAGCTCATCTGGTTCCAACCCCTGCCATGAGCAGAGACACCTTCCCTTAGACCAGGTTGCAGGGAATGTGACCATGCTCTGCCCCATCTCTTATCTGGGCCATATTCTCAGAGCCCTGCCCAGCTGAGCCTTGCTGCAGGGGAAATTATGGAAAATTGAATTAGGGATACCCAAACCTAGCCTAACGTGGAGGACAGTGAAGGGAAAAGGATGTGATATTCTGTTCACATCTACTTTTTTTGCTGTGGTACCAGGGCCTGAAAGCTGGAGGGTTCGGGCTGTGCAGCACCAGGTGGTCTGGGGGGAGCTGCTTCCATCAGTCAGGAAAGGAGTGTGATTTGATGAAGAGATTTTAGTGCCCAGATACCTTTTGAAAACTTCTCTGCCCTTTCCCTCTTCACATGACCAGTTATTTCCTCATTCCCTAAGGGAAATGCTAAAGAGAGACCCGTAATCTGGTGAGGGAGCTGCTGGCTCAGTGATGCCGTGCTCAGTTCTGCTCAGGTAGCACAGTGGCTGCAAATTAATTACTGTTAATGATGCCACCTTCCTGCAGAGAACAGCAATTTCTGCAGCGGGCACAAGGCTTGGTTTTGTCAAGTGCCCAGCTTGCAAGGAGGCCTTCTGGCATCCCTGCACTGCCCATGAGCCCATCTGTTCCCAGTGGGAGCCACGGGGCCATCAGGCAGTGCCGGATGGAAGCTTGTTTTGACTCATGGGTCAGAGAAGTCTATCGTTCCCAGTCGCTTCTTTAATTGACACAGTGAAAGAAGCCACATCTTCCTGCCTGATTCTGACCAGGTCTGTAATTGAATTCAGCTCAACATCTCCGCTTCAGGCCCCCAGGGACTTGTCAATTAATGATGGATATTTTTCTCGCCTTGGAAATTTCTCCTCATTCCCATTCTTTTTAGTTAATAGGATCTGGTGCTAAACCTGGTAGTAGTAAATCTCCCACCCCCCATTTCCTACCTTTCCCAAAGACGCCTCAAGAAGAAAAGGGCTTGGGCATGAAAAGAGAGATGAGTGAACTTCAGAGACTGAAAACATGTGCAACTTCCCTGTCTTTTATTCATTCATCCTTCCTCTCGCTCCTCTCAGGTCTTTTGTTTCTCCTTACCAAAACTGCTTGCGCACACTTCACTCAGGATCTCATGAGACTGTTTTAGAAACTGCAAAGCTGAATTGGATCCTTCTTTTTCCCCTCTTGGAGCACGTCTGTTTAACCTTTCTCCCTTGGCATCTGTCTCTCCCAGCAACCTATTTGCAACTCATGGTTGCCGAGGAATCCCAGTGCTGACTGGGTTTGAAATGGGAGTTGCTGGGGGCATGGGCAGGAGTATGTGATATGCTGTAGGGTACAATTTCAGGCTGGCTGCAGGAGGCAGTTATTCCATGGATCTGTCTCTCCAAGCCCTGCCAAGATGTAGAGGTTTTTCATTGCTCTTAGAAAGGCAAATTTGATTTGCATGTCAAAGAGTGAGAAAGGACAGGGGTCCTCAGTTCTCCAGCTTCTTTATCCTCCCCTAGTCCCTCTGCCTCTCCCCACACCCCCTCCCCAGTCTTTCTTTTGGCATTCCTAATGCGTGATTGCTGCATTAACACACCCAGTCACCATGGGAGAGATCTTGGGGTTTCTTGAGCAGTTGGATCCTGTTGAGCATCCTCGTTAAACTTCGCCCTTGCTGCTGCGTGCGGGAGCTGCCCACACAGACCAAAGTTCGGTCCCCAGCCCACCGGTTCTCCCCCACAGGCGCTGACGTACGAGGATCTGCAGGAGGCGTTGAGGGAGGGAGGGTGTTTGGGAGAACGTGTCTCTGGAACAGTGACTGTTTGGTGAATGTGCACAGACAAGTGGGGTTGGTGGGGAACCAGGTGAGAGCACAACGTGTCCCCGCTCTCAGGGGAAACCTGCTGACCCTGCTCCTCATCCTCACCAGCTGGTGATGGGTGGGAGGAAGGAGCAGAGGGGGAAAATCTCTCCCTGACCCTCCCCTTGGGTGGACTTCTTTTGCTGCTTTTCCTGTGTGGAAAGGGATGTAGTTGCCCAGGCTTTATAGATCTGGATCTGTTGGGCTTGAGGCCTGCCTGAAGAACAAGAAGGCAAAGAGCCTTTTCCTCTCCTTCTCATCACTCTGTAATTCTTTCCCAGTTTCCAAAAGCATTTCTGGTTTATTGTTGGGTTTGTTTCGTTCTTGGATGGTTTTTTCACATGGGGGTCATTCCACACTTCTCTGTGGGGATCCACACTCACTGCCTGGATCTTCTGGATTGGGAGAATGAGGAAGATGCTCATACACAGCTGGGAAGAGTGTATAAACACCTCAGGGTGTTGCTTCCAGCCACTGGCTCCTGAGACCATCAGGACAGTACCTTGACCTGATGCTGAGGCTGGTTACACCAAGAACTCACAGGACAATTCAGCTCTGCAGAGATACCAGTGCCTGCCATGACTGGCTAGAGGAACAGAATCACAGAGTGTTTTGTGTTGGAAGGGACCCTAAAGCTCATCTCATTCCAACCCCCTGCCATGGGCAGGGGCACCTTGCACCAGACCAGTTGCTCCAAGCCCCATCTAATACCCTGCTCTCTGTGCTGAGATCCTCTTTTAGTTGAACACAACAGTTCTGCATAGAGGGACAGTCATTCCACCATGTGCTTGTTCCTGCCTCCACCAGCTGTGAGGAGGAGGAGGATATCCTCGTTGTTAGGGTGTTTTGAGACATCATTGGGATCACTGGCTTAGGGACATTTAAGCCTTTGTTTTCTATTCACAGTGTCTCACTTTCCCAGGCCTGGCAGAGAGCAGGGAAGAGTCATCTGCAGCCCAAGCTGGGATCAGTGAAAGCAGAGCTGTCATCCTGCTCCTGTACAGGGCTGTTCTCACGCCCCATTTCCTTTGTGGATAGAAAGAAGAGTTATCAGGAGCCTGCACCTGCTTCCAGCTGAGGAGAGGAAACACTTCTGGAGGGAGCAGAGGATGGTGGTGGTATCTCAGGAATCCAGGAAGGATCAAGGCTCTGTTGGGCTCAGCACAGTAGTGGTTGATACTGTGAGCTTGTGGTCAGGGTGGTTGGAAAAATCATTGCAGTGCACAGGAGAGGACTCGGAATTAAAGTCATCACCCTGGTGGTTTGTAAAACTGAGCTGCTGGTGTGAGTGAGAGCTGCCCCAGGCCACAGAGGACACGTTCCCCAGCCCATGGATCCCTTCTTGCTCTCTCTGTGCCTGGCTTTTCACAGTTGAGGAGCACCTCAGGTGCTCATCTGACCCATCACCCTCCTGGCTGCCTCTGGGTATGGCTGGGGCTCTCTGCTCCATCCCACAGCAGTGATTTCATCCTGGGGACACACAGTTCTGTCCTGGCTGTGTCCCAAAGGCCCCGGAGAGCCAAAGATGTCCAGGCAGCTAAGCTGTATGGCCTGATGGGAGAGCAAATATATCCAAGTTAAAGAGTGATCATGTTAATGTGGTGCATTAATGAGGAAATTGGAATAAAGGACTTCATCAGAGATGTAAAGTGAATTGGTGGCAGGCTGGAAGTCTCCAATGAGTGTTCTCTCCTGAGTTTTCTACCCTTTTGTGAAGCCAGGACAAGCTGTTTTGAAACAGTACATTAACTCGAGGCACTAAGAGGTTTCCAAGAGGTGGGAGGGGAGGAAGAAGCCAGAAGATGGGAAGGAAGGAGCCAGGAGATAGAGGGAAACACTAGAGACAGTGACACTGAGAGATGCAGCTCAGAGCTCATCTGGGATCTGAACTCCCCTGTGACTTTGGGCAGGACCAGGAGCCTGTACACCCCAGCACAACAAGATGTTGACTCAGTTCTGAATACAAGCCCAGCCCTTCCCTAGCACCGTGTCCTTGGAAGCACCTTCCCGCACGAGGAGCTGAGCAACAGCACCGCCAGGTCCCCTCCAGCACAGGGCACCCAGCAACTCCACTTACCTTTGTGTAATAAGGTTAAATCACTGCCTCATTAGAGGGCTCAAATTAAGTCCGCACCTTGGTGGATCAATAGCATTTTCCATGATGTGCTTGTGACACTCAGCCTGGCAGATGGATTGATGCTGGGAGCCTGGAGGGGAGCAGAGTCAGACCCAGCACTGGGCAGGGCTTGTTGTCAGAAGGAAAAAGGGCAAATTTCCATGGAGAGCAGCAGCTGATGACAGGGGCAGGAGGTGTGGGGGACTGGGGGCATGAGGACAGACTGGGGGCTTGGTGCTGGTTTCCAGTTTAGACTCTCAGGCCTGTTGCAGGAAAAAGGTCCTTGTCTGTGAGAAGCCCATGGCAGAAATGGTCTCCTCCAGGTGTCTCTGCACTGGGATTATGGTCTAAAATTGGCTATTCTTTCTACTCCCCATTCTCCTTCCCTCTGAGCAAGGTCTGGGAAAGGAAAGGCTGAAGGAGCAACCCCCGTGGGGTGGTTGCAGTGACATGAGGGTGCCTGGGGCTGTCTGGTGCCATGCTGACCCCTCTGCACAGAGGGCACAGCCTTCCCACCCCAGCAGCCATATCACACCCTGTCCCACAGTCCCCAGGAACTGCCACTGTGCAGTGCACTGACTGGAATGGGACCAAAAGGACCCTCCAGCTGCCTTGAGCCTTCTGGAAAGATCTTAACAGGTGTCTTCCAGTGGCTCAGCTGGGACTGGATCCAAGAGAGGAGTCCCGGGGGCTGAGTGTGAGATGAGTTGGGGCAGTTTGGGATCCCAGGTGCCAGATCACTTTTCTTTGAGCTGCAGCCAGGCCAGGAAAATCTGTGGCTAAAGTGAATCCTGGCAGTCCCAAATCCCAGCTCTGGGATGTTTGTACTTCTGCCAGCTCCCCACACATGGAGGCTTAGAAGGGACCTCTCTGATGAGCCCCAGAGACCACCCACAGACCACCCACCTCATCCCAGCCACCTGCCCCATTCCAGGTGCCAGGGTTAAGGTCATCTCTTCATCTCTCATCCCCATCTCCCTCACCCAGTGCCTTTCCCACATCTCTCACCCCTCCCTTGCCCCTCAGGACCACTAAGCCCACAATCCCCCAATGCTGGGTGCTTGTTCAGCTGGCTGGAGGAGCAGGCAGGGCAGCTGGTGGGTGGTAAGAGCAGGGGCTACAGCCCCTTCTTCCTGCTGCTGCAGCTGGACACCACAGGGCTGTGTGATGGGGAGGGGAATGGGACCAGTCTGCTGTATGAACTGGGTGAATTTAACCCTTCCAGGTTAAGCCTGGCTCTCTTGGATAGCTCTGTGCAAAATCAGAGCCTTCTGTAGAGCCAGCCTTTCCCAGCCCCCTCCTTGGAGCAGGGGGGTAATTCAGAGGAGCAATCATAGCCCTAAAACCATTCCTCACCCTCCAAACCCAAACACCTCCTGCCTGCAGGATGCCCACATTGCTGCCAAACCAGAACTCCTGGGTGCTGGCTGTATTTCCTTTCTAAATCTGTAACAGCACAATTTATTTGGCATTTTGAAAGTGGGATTCCTCCTGTTAATCCCTTCTGCAGACATGCCTGGAGGTGACCTGGGGGCTATCACAGTCTTGTACTCAGGCAGAAGTGAAGGTGTGGGCTCCAGGCAGAGGCTGCCGCCCACCCCAAAGCATGAGAGCTGAGTGGGAGCCTCAGAATAAAACACAAAAGCAACAGGAGGAGGGTAAAGCTGATAAAAATGCCCAGAGCAGCTGTGGCAATGTGGGCAATGCGGTGACACCGCAATTGGCTGTCACTTATTTTGAGGCTTATGATCTCTGGCTTGTTTAAGAAACCTTGTTTTTCTGTCCCAAGAGCCCTCTGAGGAGCTGAGGCATATGTGCAGCCCAAAAGTCTCTGACCTGCTTCCAGCAGGGATGCAGGAGGAAGTCCAGGGAGCAGGACAGACCCCTTGTGAGCAGTGGGGGCTGCTGGCCATTTGGGTTGTAAAGGTCTGATTTAAAGGTGAGAGGAAGGAAGAGAGACCTTCCTGTGTCTCTGGCTTATATAGGGAGCAGTTCATGAGTTGCTCCCCATTCTTGGGAGCTCATCCCTGACCTGGAAAGCAGGGAGAGGAGAGGGCACACAGCTTGTGTGGGTGCTGCCAGGGCAGTGGGGCTGTCTCTGTGCAGGCAGAGAGCTGAGCTCTTTGTTCATCCCTGCTACAAAGCAAGAGAAAAACACTCCTGCCAAGTGCATCCAGAAATAACCCAGGCCTCCAGCAGCCAAAAAGCTTCCAAGGGGGAATTTTAAAGTGCTGAGAATTTGGCCTCTCAGCCTTGTGCTTGGGGCTCCTCTGCTGTTACAGTGTCCCAGGCAGGGAAAGGCAGACCCTGAACACAGCCCTGCTCCTGAGGTCCAGGAACCCTCATCTCACCAGGGAACAATTCACTCCTGGGTCACCCCTCTCAAGGTCCTCTTTTCACCCCAGTCTTTTCCAGAACCACCATCACAGCTCCTGCCTTGAAAGGACACTGGTGATGGGCACTTTCCATGTGGGATGTGCTTCAGAGGTCATGATGCCCCAAAATGCCTCAAGAGCCCCTCACTTTGCTGTATCCCTGAAATGAGGACTCCTTGCAGGGACAGTCCTCTTGCTGATGTGGCCAGGATTTTGGGAATCTGGAAGGGGAGTGTAATAAGGATGAGAGGTTCCATTGCCTGCAGTAAGGAGGAACTGGGCACATTTAAAAACAAGTCTTTCCCTATCTCTGGAAAGGACAGCAGATTCCTGCACTATGCATATGGGATTTGAGTCACCTCGTGAAGAGAACAGTCCCTCCTGTGACACATGTCAGAGGCTGCAGGGAAGATAATGTTGCTTCATTGCTCTAGCCCCACTGTTTGTTCACCCACAGGGATGTCCTGGCCAGCTTTTCCATGTGTCAGCATCTCCTCAGCACCCCAGAGCAAGGGCATCATGTGGCAGATGCTCTATGGAGGGACAGACACCTTGTCACAGAGCAGCAGTTCCTGGGGCGGCTCAGGGCTGCTCCGTCCCTTCATTTGGGGCTGTAACCCAGCACATCGCTCAGCTTCCAGCATCCACAGGCAGGCTGCAATTTCTGGAAACCTCCCGTGCCCCTGCTCTGATCCTGCATGCCCCAAACTTCCCCTCTGGGGCAGGACACCCACAGGGGATGGCCCCAGTGGTCTGGGCACATGCAGGAGGTGGCTGAAGATGTGTCGCCTTTGCAGGGCAGATCCCGTGATGAATACAGGATCATCTGTTTATTTTAAGTTTTATAGGGGGCATTTTCCCTTGCCAGGAGTTGGAGAATAGAGGGCCTGGGTACCATCTGCCCAGGGGACTGGTGAATCATCCTATTTTCCAGTTAACAGCACTTGTTTGCTTTGGGAGATCTCCAAGTTAAGGGGGAAGAAAAAGAAAACCCAGCCCATGGATCTTTTCCCACACAATAAGAAAAATGCCTTGTTTTCTTTTTTCTTTTCTTTTTTTTTTTTTTTTTTTTTAATTTTTTCCAAAAGCCCGTGTCAACTCTGCTTTTACTTAGCAGTGGGCTGGATATAAATAGTCAGTGAAATCATGACGCCTTCGGAAGAACCAGGTATGGCCTGGAGAGAAGGGGTGAGAGGAGACAGGCTTTGGGGACAGGGACAAAATCCAACATGATGCAGGCAGGCAGGGTCTGTCCCCAGAGAGCTGCTGGTTACCCCAGAGTCTTGTGGTTTCCCTGGCACGTTGCTGGGAGGGGCAGGAGCCTGTTTGGTGGATGATCCAGAGTTCAGGATGCCATGGATGGGGCTGCAGCCCAGAGAACACCAGGAGATCAGCTCTGTGCAAAGCTGAGGCATTCAGAGCTGGAGACGCTCTGGGAAGCAAGGGGAAGCAGCAGGCAATAGAAGCCAAGGGGTTGTGCTCCTGCTTTCTCCAGGACCATACTGCTTCTGCCTTTTCTCTTAGTTTTCTGCTCAGATCTGTATTTTCCTCCCGTTTGATCGCCTTGCCAGGCTGAGAGCACGCTGGGCTCCTTGGAAGGAATGTGCCTGGCAGAGACTTTGATGTCTCCTTCTCAGGGCAGGGTCCCTGGAAGCCACTTGGACACCTGAAGCACAAGGAGAGGCAGCTGGTGCCCATATTTTGGTTCTGCTGGTGGGTTCTCCTGTGGCAAAATCTTCCTGGGGCTGCTTATGCAGAGCTGGGGCACATCCTGAGCTTGGCCAGGCTCAGGGCTGGGGTGGCTGCAAGTACAGATCCTCTGGGGAAGAGTCTCTGGTACTTCTGCACCACAGGATAAATCAGGGATGTGAGGGCAACTTTCCAGCCATACAAATGGATGTGAAAGCCCAGGACGTACCAAAGAAATGTCGAGTCCCTCTGTAGGCCTGGTTTGTCTCAGCTGTGTCATGGCTGAGTGCTGAAGAAGACCCCAAATCACTGACTGTGGTGTCCCCTCTGTCACCACAGCTCCAGTGCTGTCCTGCCAAAGCCGCTGCCCCAGCTTTGGACCTTTCCAACCAAGCACCTGCTTAGGTCACGACTGAAATGAGTTTGGCTGGCCTCAGCAAACCCTTCCACAGGTATTTTTGCACATGCTTGGAAGCTCCATGGAAGCTGCAAGGAGATGCCAATTTTACATAGCAAAAGCCTGCTGCCCAGCAGGAACACTGAGCCCTGCCAGGACCAGGGGAGCTGCAGCTTCAGGCTTTATATTTTCAGGATATAATGTGGGGGAAGGAGGGGGGGGTTGCCCTTTTTCTTAAAAAAATTAAAACTTCCAAGGAAGAAAATAATTACTGTGGAAACTTTAGCCTCGCCCCACAAGGAAGGAACCTTCTATCAACAAGAAAATTCACATGATGGGGGGAAAAAAATGTCCTTTGCTCTTCCACCTGCTCCTGAGCCATGGTTTCTCTGTAGCAGGAGGCTGGAGAGGTGCAAGGGGAATATCTGCATTTCTCTGGGATCAGTCACTGGAACCAACATTATCACTGGAACAATGGGCTCAGCCCGGGCTGGCCGTGCCAGGGCAGCTCCACTGCAGCACTCCCGGGTTTATTTTTGTCCGGGCTTGGAGCGGGGTTGGCGGAGATCAGGTGACAGTGCCCGAGGAGTGCTTGGCATCGTCCGTCCTGCCACCGTGTGTGCACATGTCAGTGGGAGCAGGGAGCAGGCAGGGATCAGGGAGCCGGGCTGGGCAGGCAGGGTGGCTGCCCCTCCTCATGGGATCCTTTCTCTTGGATGAGCCTGCCCTGGAGACCCCAGGGAGAGGGGATGCTCTCTCAGTGTGGAAACCACTGATGCTCCCACTTGATCTGGAGCTAAGAGCTTTGCAGTCCAGTCTGGGGGATCGAAACAGTGACTGTGCTTTGGTACTGGGATTAGGAGCTGGAAACCAGTTTCTGATAGAATTGGGTCATGGGCCAAGGAGACACAGAAAGCACTGTGGTGGAGCCAGGGAAGCCCAGCTTCCCAAGAACCACTGCAATGTTTCCATCTCTGAGCGTGCCTCTTTTTCCATATGATTTCCATACTGGGCTGTGTTTGAGCAGTACCAGGGGCCCTACCAGTCCATTCCTGGTGCCCCCATGCTGTCCCAGAAGAACAGTCAGCCTGGCAGATTGACTGTGACAAACTTTGAGTTGACTAATTTGGCAAGCTAGTCAAATCTGCCAACATCCTTGGCCACACGGGAACACCTTCCTGACCAGAAATCTATCCTGGATCCATCCCCAGCCTCAGCAGAGGTGAGTGTGGCACTGCCAGAGGGTCCAGTCCCTGCTTTCTCCATCACCTGAAAGTGATCTGCAGCACTGGAGAGTTTTATTTCCCAAGGAGCTGAGAAAAGAGAGGAGCCTGGAGTTAATTAAAGTCTGGGAAGTGTATGGAAGCAGTTGTGACTGGAGGAAGCTCACAGGCTCTGTGCTGGAGAGGGAGCAGAGCTGCACTGGGATCTGGGACATGGGGTGCAGAGGGATGGGGTCTGCTCAGAGAGTGGCCCTGTGGGGACACAGGAGCAGGACATTAATTTCTCAGGAATGGGATGAGGAAGAGGGACCAGGGTGCTGTGCCCCAGCTGGCGGTGCAGGGATGTGTGGATTACTGTACAGAGGCCTGAGAAACATCACACAGCCCAGAACCCTGTGCTGTCACTCAACGCAAGTCCAGCCCGACCTTAACAGGAACCAAGTTCTCTGTGGAAGAGGCTGGGGCTCTCCCTGATCCCAGGGATGTTCCAGCTGTGGTCTGGGAGCCACACACTGTGAACATTCCCCTCCATGGGTCAGGCCGTCCTGCAAAGAATCCCCTTTTATATAAAACCCAGCACATGATGTGAGAGTGGAAGGAGCCTACCCTGCCCCAGCAGGTCATTTCAGGCTTGGCTGAGCTTCTTTCCTCTCGAGGGAATGTTTGCCAGCATCTCGGAAGTGGCACCGGTGGGATCTGCAGCCCAAGCACAGCACTGTCAGACGAGGACCTGCTCTCTGCAGCTCGGAGCAGCAAATCCTTCTTGCAGCAGGAGGATAGGGATGGATGGTGTGGGAGCATGTGGAAATCTGGCAATGGATGCATTGAGCCTAACTCAGCTTCCAAGGGTCTGACCCTGTCGGTGCCTCCCAGCTGCATCTCCCTGGATCCGTGTCTGGACATCTCTGATGTTGAGATCAAAGAGCCTGTGTTCATCCACACAGTGGAAACACACCATGGAACACACACACAGGGGAGTAAAGCTGTGGATATCACCTATCCGTTTCCCTGAGGGGGAAGACTTCCAGACTGTTCTGCTGGGTGATATTCTGCAGACATTTAGCCAACAGGAGCTAAAGCCAGCTGGGATTTGTAGCAAGGTCTGATGCATCCCTCACTCTCTGGAATGTCACAGTCAAGGCAACGTGTCCTTCTGGGCTGATTAGGGAAAGTGTCAGGGACCTTGCAGCCAAGACTGACAGGCCAGGAGTTCTCCTCTCACTCTGCTGTGTTTCACTAATTGCAGCTCTCCCTAATTAAAAATCAGTGATGTGGCTTTGGCAGCTGCAAGTCAGGTCCCCCAGGCGAGCCCAGGGCAGAGGTTGGGAAGTGGAGAAGGAAGGAGCCATCCCTGGAGCCTGGTACATTCCCTGCCATGCTCGGGTGCTGCAGAGGAGCCAAATATCCAGGAGAGTCCTCCAGAGGAAGAACAAAATCAGAGCCCACCTTGCTAGAGCCTTGGGGCAGCCGAGGATGTCCTGGGTCTCGAGTAGTTGTTGAGCAGGGGTGAAATGCTCTGTGCCAGCTGCAAAGTCCCTTTCCAGGTGGGAGTGGTGGCTCCACATGGCACTGGGCACTGGAGCTACTCTGAGCTACAGAGGTAGCAAATTCCAGGACACTCTGGTGAGCTGGCAACACTCTGCCTCTCCCAGGGGACAGGAAGGGCCAACTCACTGCCAAGCACTTAAAATCAGACAAAATAAAAGCTGCATGATCTATAGAAGTGCAGCTTCCTCTTGGCTTGTTGGTCGCTGATCTATCAGCTCTTTTTCCTTCCTTATTTCCACATGAGGAAACAAGTTTTATTTCAGGTGTCTTCCCATGGGATAATAATCTCTCCAAGCAAACTCACCCCGAGTGAGGGGAGGAGAAGCACCCAGTCAGCAGCACAAATGTACAATGTCAGTGACTCCGGGGTGATTTCATTAACGAGTTCTTGCGCTCTCACTGCACCAGTACAGACTCACAGACACCAGTGAATTTTCCAATACCCTGCCATGGGCAGGGACACCTTCCACTAGACCAGGCAGCTCCCAGCTCCGTCCAACCTTTATCCCCATTTCAAGGGAGTGAAACAGGGAGGGTCTAGGAGAGGCAGGATACTGATCTCTCTGCTGGGTGTAGACATCTTCCAGGATTTGGCAAGCAGACTTTGGAGAGCAGCTGGAAGCCTTCAGTATGGTGATCTACAAAAGAGCTGGAGAGGGATTTTGGAATGACAGGACAAGGGGAAACAGCTTCAAATTAACAATGGGCAGGGTTAGTTTGGATGTTGGGCAGAATTCTTGACTATGAGGCCCTGGCACAGGTTGCCCAGAGAAGCTGCCCCTGCATCCCTGGAAATGTCCAAGGCCAGGTTGGATGGGGCTTGGAGCAACCTGGGATAGTGGAAGGTGTCCCTGCTCATGGCAGGGGGTTGGAACGAGATGATCTTTAAGGTCCCTTCCAACCCAAATCTCTCCAGGGAAACAGGGAGGATCGTGCCCAGCTCCCCTCTCTGGCCCACAGCCAGGGAGGACTTGCAGATGGAAAGCTTGTGGCTGGGGCTGGCTGCTCTGGATGGGCTAATAATACCTCTGGGAGAAGGTCAGGTGGGCAGCAGCATGGGCAGCTCCCATTACAGGCTCTCACACATCACCCACAGCTGCCAGAGCCTCCAGAAAATTTTGGTATGTCTTAGAGGAGAGGTGGTAATGCCACACCTCCTCCATTGGTAGATCTCCAGGGAGATGGCAGAAGGTGGCTGCCAGTGGTTACCTGCACCATGGCACAGAGAATTTAACCCCCAGCACCAGTCCCTGCCCTGCATCCCCCAGGTCACCACATCCTCCCCTGTTTCCCCATCCTAGCAGGACCTGGCTGCCACCGGGCAGGCCACCGTGCTGTCCCACGGCCACAAATGTCCCAGCAGAGAGGGTTTTTCTTGCTGAAAAGCTGCTTAGCAGCTTATGGAAACAATAAAAGTAGTATTATCTTCAATGGTGAGGCAGATGGTTTGGATGATTGGTTTGACTTTTAAGCTGGATTTGAGCTACGGATATTCTGATTTTTAACAATTTTTGGCTGGTCAGACTCTGGCGGCATAATCCCCAGATTCCTGCTCCCTTAAATCCAGTCTGCTCTGTACTGGGGGCTGTGGGATGGAGACCTGCCCTGAGAGGGGCCCTCAGGGACCTGCGTGTGAGGGAGCACCCAGACCCCCCCAACCTGAGCTGGCAGCAACCAAGTGCCACCACAGCCCTGTCCCCCTGACCTTGGGGGGACAATTCCCCTCTCTGCTCCCATCCCGTGTTGGTGGCTCTGCAAATCCACCGCTGGCAGGAGCCCAGGTCTGAGCTTCTCCCTGCAACATTGTCTTTTGCAGAGGGATTTATTTACTTTTTCTCCTAATTACCAGGAGCCGTGGACTTCCTGCTACCATCTGAGGGTTGGTACCAGCCCTCAATGCTCCTTCTGACAGAGCCTGTTCCTGCTGTCACCCCTGCACTCGGTGTCAGTGTGGAGCTCTTGTGTGGGGCTCTCAGAGATTGCACCCTGCTCACCAGGACATGGCCAGGGGCCTTCTCCATCCCTCCTGCAGCAGGGACCTTCATCCAGCCAGGAATCCCTCCAGGGCTAAGAGATCTGCCTTGCTCCAGGACCCACAAGCAGCCTCTGGGCTCGCCCTGTAGCCAGGATTTTGGGAAAGAAGGGATTTGGGAATGAAATCAATGTTCAGCTCTGCTGGGGAAGGCTATTCTGAGGGCAGTTCCAGATAAATAAAAGCTATGTCTGGGGGCTCGTGGTTAACCCTTTGCTGAGGGACAGGCAGCAATGCCTCAATGAATTACCTACCCCAAACCCTGCAGCTGCCCCACCTGAGAAGAGCCACCACATCCAGAACACGCTGTGTATTAGAATGTTTTTTATTTAGCAAATTGCCAGAGCATTAAAATAAAACTCCTGTAAAACAAGGGTCATCATTGTGTGTACATTGAAATCAAAAACTGAGAAAAAGCGGAAGACTTCTACAGAGGTCAAAGGTCACCCAAAGCATCCCTTCGAGAGAAATATCATCAGTTTTCTGCTCCCACTGTGAGCTCCAGTGCCGGTCAGCAGTCGCCAGTGAAGCAGAGCAGAGGGAGTGAAGGAGGGATGGGGATGAAGGGTCTGGGAAATCTTTACACAGCTTGGTTCAGTCCTGCAACAAAAACACCTCCTTGCTGCACCCAGGAAACACCGGGAGGGGGGGAAAGAATAAACTGTTGTGAAACACCAGAGGTGATTTCAGATCCGTTTGTGAGAGGCAGAGGAAGGCGAGCCTGGAAAGGGCGGATTGCGGGGCCGGGCGGGTGACAGCAGGGATGGAGACGGGACCGCGCGGTGGCTGCGAGCTCGGTGCCCGATCCCCAGCAGCCTTTCCCCTGCCGGCTCCCGCGGGGCCTGGCAAAGCACCGGCAGATCTGCCAGGCTTATCTTTAGCTCTGTTCCCTCCCTCGCCCCCGCGCCCACCTCCTCGCCGCTCTCCGCGTCCCGGCCCCCGCCAAAACACGCGTTATATAAGCGCTCACGGAACCATCTGGGGCTGAGTCAGCCGCGAACCCAAACGGACAGCAAGCCCCCGAGGCGGGGATGCCGACCCACGGATAAATGGGATTTTGGGGCTTCTGCCACCCCTGAGAGTCCGGCACCCCCAGGCTGGAGCAGGGAGCCTGCAAAGGCACAAGAACGAGCCAGCCCCGGGGACGGGAGTGATGCTTGGGGTCGTCAGGCAAAGAGGGGAAGGTTTAATTACGTACTAATGAGGTGCTTCCAAAATAAATGTGCCGGCCGCAGGGAAAGAGGAGAGGGAGTGTCGACTGGCTGGGGAAGGGGTGCTGATCTGTCAGCTTGCACGCATTCTCTCCAGCCTGATATCCCGCGGGAAATTCTTCTCACTTCTCCCCTTAAATCAGCACCACCAAGCCCAGCTTGATTCCAGATTTATTCATTTGGGGTTTCTCCCCAAAGCTCGGGGTCAAGACAGGATATGTCCTTCACCTCCTTCCTAAAAATCACCGTTTTTCCCTGTGAGCAGCATCCCAGGAGCGTTTGTGACCTGAACTTTGCAGTGTTGTGCTGATTCACAATGGCTTGTCACAAAAAAAATGCCTAAAAGTGGCAGAAAAAGGGACGCTGACTCATGTGTTTGCCTTCCCGGAGCGAGGAGAAATGTGAAAGGTGAACAAAGTACTTAACGGCTGATAATTACATTCTGCACTGAAAAAAAAATCAATCCATATTAATAAGCCAGAGTGTTACTGCTAGTAGAGGCATTTTACAATTAAAAAAAAAAAAATTAAAGTATTTGAGATTTTTAACCTTGACAGTGACCTGTTAACAACAAGTGTAAGGAAACCCCTAATTTTGTCCCACTCACAATTATAAATTTGTGTTAAGGAGAAACTCCAGCTGCCACCTTCTTGGACTCCCTGTAGCATGCTGGGGGCTGGTTCCCTGGCAAGATCCAGTTTTTCAGTGGGATGAAACCTGGTGTGGTATGGAGAGGAAGAGCTGGCCCCTCTAGGAGAGCTCTTGGTATTGTCTTTATGGAGGGGGAGAAAGGAGTTGGAGAGGGTCTACCTTAATGTAGGATGAAGAAGCAAATTGCCAGCAGGAGAGCAGAGATGCTGCTCCGTTACTATGGTTACCCCCAGAGACAACCCAGCATCCCTGGGTATTGCCCTGAGGTACCCGAGCTCCTCCCGGACACCTGGAATGGCATTGGGGCAACTCAGGTGGGCACAGGACCAAATCTGGGGGGGGGGGTCTGTAGGGTCTGAGTCTCTCAGAGCAGCTTAGAGAGAGGATGAATCCAGGCTGGATGGAGAAGCAGCATCTCCAGTGGGGCTGGGGCAAAGTTCCTTGCCTTCCTCCCTCTGAGATGAGGTCTTGGTGGGAATCCAGGGTTCCCAGTCCCTCTGCCCACTCTCTGCCTCTTGATGACAGACTGGTTCAGCCAGATTTCAGTGGGTTTGAGCCAAACCCATCCAAGCTGACGAAAAGACACCCTGCTTTTGTGGAGCCCAAAAAGCTCGGCAAGGGCACAGAGAGATGCTCTGATCCCCTGAATCCAGAGGGAAAGAGGCAGGAGGAGGGCAGTCAGTGAGGGCTGATGCAATGCTGAGTTCAGAGAGGATTTTAGCCCTTCAAAATACCTTGAATGTTAGAAGTGGAGGTTGCCAGGTAAGAAACAGCCCCAGACTCGTTACACTGGTGCCCATCCCTGCTAAAAACTTACCAGCCAGGCGTGTGAGGTGTCAGCAAGTTCATTCCCCTCAGAGCCACCCACTGCCTTCCAATCCCTGCTGCTCCCACCCCTTAGTTCAGCTCTCGAAGATGAGGATAGTTGCACTGGAAATAAAGCAAGGACCGAGCACCCCGGCAGCACATTTCCCGTGGCACCAGCATCAGCTCAGCTCCCTGGGGATTTCTGTACAAGCAGCCACTGAGGGAGGAATTCTGGAGGCAGTGGGAACCATCCCTAGGGAGCTGCCGGCTCCTGAATCATTAAATGCTTCCACAAATGAAGCGCTGGGGTTTGTAGTGCAAACGGCTGTGTGAGGAGTCACTGCCGCATGGCAAAGCAAACCCTGAGAGCGGAGGCACGGGAGCCGTGGGAAGCTGCTGCACGGGCCCCTGCGTGTCCCCAGGAGAGAGATGCTGGCAGGGCCCTGCCAGAGCATCCCCCGCCTCCTCCCTGGCATTTTCCTTCCCGAGATCCAGCCCGTGTTTTGTGGAGTAGAGTTTTTCCCATCTCCTCTCCTGCCTGCCTGTAACAGGCCATTACCGTCCCCAAGAACCTCCCGCTCCTCTCCTCAGCAAGAGAAAAGCTTCCAGAAAAGCATCTGGTCCAGATTTAAAGGCATTAAGAGACAGAGATTGATGGCTTGTTCTAATAGCTAATCATTATTAAAAGATCGCTCCTTATTTCTAAGATATATTTGTCTGGCTTTAGCTTCCAGGAAGAGGTGGTTATTATGCCTCTCCCTGCTAGATTAAGTTACCTCTTTGTACCAGTGTATCCTCCCCTTGACAAATGCTGTAATCAAGTCACCTCTCAGTCTCCCCCTTTGCTAAATTAAACAGGCTTTGCTCTTAAATCTTGCTTAGCCCCAGCCCTCTCTGTGATGATTAGAGCGAGTGGCTGGCAGGGATTTTTTTTTTTTTTAATGAGTAAAAAACTTCCTTATGGTGAAAGGGATGGGGCCAATGGGACCCAACAGACCATTAGTGGTGGGTGGAAATTATCAGCCACCGGTCACCTGAACTGGATTCCACCCCGTGCCCAGCCTGAGGAATGATGAGGGATGATTTCCCCAGATTGTGTCAGTACACAGTGTGAAAACCAGGAGGAAAATCCAGGATGGCAAATCCAGGGGCTCTGTGTCCACCAGGCCATTAACCTCTCTGTAAATAGCATCTCACACACTGTCTCAGCTTTCCCTCAGCCGTGAAATACCATTAAAGACATTTAAATTGTCACTTGGTCATGGCGTGATGTCCCCTGAGGTCCCCACAGGAGGCAATGCCCATAGAAAATAGATCCTGGCAGGGTCCAAGGGGACCAAGGTCGCTCTGGGAAGATTTGTTGGGTCGGTTTTGGATGACTGGGCTCGTTCTGCCTGGGTTCCAGACACATTTCCCTATCTCTGGGCTCCCTGCATGGCTGACCTGCTGTGGGCAGAGCCCATCAGGGCAGGGCACTGGAGCGAGGGGTACCCAGCGAGGGGCTGTGATTCTGAGCATTCCTGCAGCAGGGAGGAAAACTATCCTCCCAGGAAAAATTCAGGTGTGTGTTTTCTGCTCCTGCCCAAAGGCAGCAGGATGGATATTTGCTAAAAGGCTCGTAAAAATAATCTCTGTTTGTTGTGCTGGCCCCAGTCTTGCTCAAAGTTTGCTCCATATATCCTGTATGTGTGACAACTGACAGACTTGGAAATATGTTGGAAGTTGGCTACAGGCAGACACTTCACTATGATCTTTAAAATATACAGCATGACGCGAGATATTTTAAATAGATCAAAATACATTTATTACATATTTATATTATTTTCTCTAGTCTATTTATATCTTTTGGAGACTCTTATATATAATATATATAATATATTTAAAATAACATAAAATTGGCCAGTTTTGTCATCTGAAATACATTTTACAAATATATATATACATTGTCACATATATCTCAAATATATGTGCAATGAGACAGAGAAACACCGGAGGTGGAAAAGGTACAGATACTTCATTGCATCCCTCAGCTTCTCTACCAGCATTGCCCCAGCAAACAGACTCGGCATTTTACCCTTGGGAAACCAGTGCTCCCAGTTGCCAACCTGGTGAACTGGTGCCAGGTCTCCGTCCCCAAACCCACATGGGGCCAAGCCTGTGGGAGCACTGGGGTGTGTTTGGGGGGGAGATGGAGGGGAGATGGTGCCCTGGGAGCGGGCAGCAGGACAGATGTGCACAGCTGGTGGGCGAGGGGATGGGTGGCATCGGGTCGGGCACTGTCCCACGTCCTGTCCCTGCTCGTGACACGTCTGGATCCTGCCCTGTGCCAACCCCCCTGGCAGCATTCCTGAATTGGGGAGTGGGAGAGCAGGATGTGGCCGGAGTGCCGGACACAGCTGCCACGCGCTCACTTCTGTGTGCAAGAAATGCAAGGGGGGGGTGGGGGGGGACACACACACAGGGGACTCTTTTGGTTGTCAGCACGAGAGGAAAGGAAAGAGCAGGAGGGTTTAAAAATAAAACGTATTTGTTCTGCCTTATTAAAGATAGAAAAGGTGGCTCTGAAATCATTTCCTACAAAAGGTTTGAAGGTCAAGCAGGCACCGAATCGCGAAAGGTTGAGCACTAAGTGATTGTCCCAGCCCTAAAAGACAAAGTGCACTAAATTCGGTGATGAGAAGCTAAGGCTCGTCCAGATGGTCCCCGGGCTGAGTGAGGACCCCCCAGGCCATAGGATGCTCTTCCCAGAGGTGGATTTGGGACGTGGGGATGCGGCTGCTTTCTGCTCTCACTGGGGAGGTTTCAGGGTAAATCCAAGCGGGAGCAGCAGCAGATCCAGCCCCGACCCCCGGCTTGGGGAGCTGCTGCTGCTGCCGGAGGCTGCCCCGAGCCCCGGCCCGGGGCAATCCCTGCGGGATGCTGGCCAAGAGGATTAGCGGCTCTCTCCTTTCTCGGACTCCTGCCATCCTCCACGGATCAAGTGTAACGCCGGAGCAAACTCCAGGGATGGAGCTGTCTTGCTAGAGGAAATGGCCGGCGACTGTTTTTTGTGGGGGGGACATTTCACCTTGCTCGTCTCCAAGCCCCTTCCCACAGGGATTCCTCTCTACAAAAACCCACACCCCCAGAGCATCCTTGTGCCTTCGCAGCCCCCCTGAGGAAACCCAAGTGCTGAACTTGGGCTTTTTCCACCTTTTTTTTTTTTCTTTCTGTTTTTCTTTTCCCCCTTTTCTTTGACAATTGATGGGTTTTAAACTATGGCTGGGCAGCCTTCCCGATGCTCCCTGGTGGTAGGAAAAAGACCAGGAGCTCTGATCTCTACAGGTAGGCAAAAATAATATTTATACACTATGTACCGGCGTGGTCCATGGTCAGGACAAGGACTATACAGTAGATAAAGGATATCTCACCAGAGCTAGACCCTCACTAGCAGGGTTTGGAGAAGGGGGTGCATGAACAGGGGCCAGGGAAAGTCCAAAATCCCCTCACGGTGCCAGCCACAGGAGCTCCCTGTCCCAGTTCACATCCTCCTACACAGCAGTTTAAAAATACATCTGTATGTATTATTCTATTCTCCCAGGTAACACTGTACAATCATAGAAGTTTCTTTAAAAGCAATAATTTACTTAAAGACATCTCTATTTCTCTTTCGTTTTTATACAAATATTTACTGTGATATATATATATATATTTATAAAGAAGTTAACCCTCTGAGAACTCTACAGCAGCAAGATGTGCACCTTTTATTTTTTAATAATTATTATTTATTCAAAAGAACCTAAAACCACTTAAAAGCATTTGTTTTAAAAAAATAAATAAGTAGTGCTCACACAAAATCTCTCTGCCCCCCCCTCCATCCTTCCCACCCCCCAGATGCTGTGGTGCAAAAAGGAGGGGGTAAAAGCATCCCCCCAGGAGCAAAGGGATTGGTGATGGGATGGCATCCGCCTTCGCTGCCTTAAAAACATAAATGTCATGGCTGGAGCTCAATGGCACGTCCCTACGTGTCCCCACTTTTGGGGACAATGCATTTGGGGCATTCAGTGCTGAAAAAGCTGCCTCCCAGTGCTGCCCCTGGAGAAGGTTTTCTCCAAGTGGTTTTTGGTGGAAGCCAGAAACAGAGCAGCCCCTTGGTGGGCAGTGTGGGGTGATGGTGACAGACACTGGTGGGAAGAACCTCAGCAGGGGTGATGTCCCAGTCCCCTGCACGGTGCTCGGTGGCACAGGGCAGTGGGACACGTGGGGCAGCCATTCCCCAGAGCCCTTGGCAAGAAGAAGGTGGGGATGGGGACACAGGACAAATCCTGCTCCTGCCACCCATGTCTGGACACGCCACAGCAAGTCCTGACCCCAGGACACAGCTTCCCTGGTGTGGGCTGTGGGGGGAAAAGCACTGGGAGCCCATCACAGCTGAAATGCTGTGGAGGACTCCACTGCTGAGCCCTCTCCCCACGGGCTCCATGCCCAGGGTCAGATGAGGGATGCCCATGGATACAAAGCCTTTCCCATGGCCACAGGGAGCAGGGATCCAGATTTTGGCTGCCAGAGCACCAACGAGCAGCACAGCCAGATGAAGGGACCCACAAACCTGCACCTTCCTGACTCCTTCCCTCTGTGGGGAGGAGGACAGGAGCTGAGGTTTCCCGTGCATGGGGTGCTTTGCCTTGAGCCAGAGCTAAAGCTAAACCAGGTTGTCACCAAGGCCAGCCTGAAAGGCGGGGGGTGATGGGATGTGGGTGCTGCAGAGCAAAAGGAGCATCACCCAGACGGGGGGGGATGCAGGATGGGGGCTGTGGAAAAGGGCTGGGACACAGGATGAGTTCACATCTCTAAGGCACAATCCACCTTGAGGCTGGGACACAGGGATGGGCTGAAGCACAAGATGGGGTGATTTTCTCAGCTGGCATCTGTTGTTTTGGGGAAAGCATCTGCCTCTGAAGCAGAACTCTCTGGTGGGTTGGGAATTCATAAAGCCCAGCCTGGCACGGACGCAGGTTTAGGACTAGAAGTGCAGCCCAACGAGATGACTTTTCCATTGATTTCCGCATTTGAAAATATTCTTCAAGGTAGAAAGATACCAAATTGGTCAGAAAAGTGGGGAAATAGCCAATTTTGAGAGCTCTCCAATCTCATTTTTGTGCTTTTCACTGTTTTGTGCCAGTTATGGTGAACCTTATGAATTCCCCATCAGAGATGTTGGGGGAGACCCAACACTTCAGCAGCTGATGCTCCAGACCCCACTTCCACCCCAAAATCCAACATCTCCTAAAATCAGCGAATTACTGTGTTTACAATGCTTTTTTCTCTCACAGCCCTACTTATCCTTATTACCTCCTTTGTCAATAATTCCACTATTTTCACCCACTGCCACAGACCTACAGTCACTTACACCTCTTTTCTGCCTACAAAGCCATGCCAGTAGTAAAAAAACACCCCAAAATTGGATGCAATCTTAAATTTTAGCTCTTGCATTTATCCAACAAGTCACTCCCTCAGAGGACCCCAGTGGCTTCTTCATTCTCTTGCTCGTTTTTAAAAAATACTAAATTACTTCTTTCAGATTTAATATTATTATTATTGTTATAATTATAATAATAATTATTATTATTATTATTTTGGTAAACAGTCTCCCAAACGGTGTGGTGAAAAAATTAAAAACCCTCTTCCCTCCCTCCCCCATTTTTTCCCCAAATTAAAAAGAAGTATGTTAATGTTGCATGTTATTTCAAGTGTTGTTCTTGTGCAACTGAACCAGACCACCTGCCAAAGGAGCAATTGTTTTGTTGTTGCTGCTCAGTTAAAAAATAAAAGAAAAACAAAAAAAAAAAAAAAAGAAAAAAAAAAAGAAAGGAAAAGACTAAGATTTGTTTCCTGATATTTCCTCTTTTTGGATCTCGCAGTGCTCGGCTCCAGGAAAACACTGGCGTTTTCCCCGCAGGGAGAGCAAAGCCCCATGGGGCCCTGCAGGGCAAGCACCTGCCTGCACCCCACGGACCCTCTTCTCCTCATCCTTCCTTCTGTCCATCCATCCATCCATCCTTCCATCCTTCCATCCATCCATCTGTCCATCCATCCCCCAGAGCCGTGGGCCCTGCCGCGGGCGCCGGGCGCGGGGGACGCGCCGTGGCCTGCCACCGTCCCCTCCTGCAGACCGCTCAGTGGTTATTGCGATGAAACTGAAAACTATGAACGATACTAATTTCTCAAGCATTCCTATGGCACTTGCATTGTTCTGCATAATTTGAGCGGGTTGTAGGGGAAGAGATTAGAGGAGGAAAAGAAATACCCTTGGAAAAGTCAACAGAAGGACCAAGAGTCATATTTCTGACTCCCTCCTGTACGACCGCTGATCCAACGCTATTGTGGCTTGAAGCCTGTCAAACTCGTGCCTGTTGTCCGGGCTGAGGTCCTCCAGACCCCGGCTGTCATCGTCTTCCTCTTCCTCATCGCGGCTCATGAAAGCCAGCTCATTCTCGTAGCAGAAGGAGTTGGTGCTGGGCAGCAGGAATTTGTTCTCCACCAAGTCCTTTGCGCTGCAACGGGGCGTGGACGGGACCTCGTAGGTTTTGTGGAAGTGGGAATAGTCTACTTTGTACTGGTTTTTCTCCTCAAACAAGACGGGCTCAAAGCGGTGGCCCCACAGTATTTCACTGGCCAGGTAGGAGCTCCGAGCTTGCGTCGTCATGGCTGTGGCCTCTACCATGCCCTCCAGGATGACGACGATCTCAAAGTCATCTGTCTCCAAGTCCTGGCGGCTGATCCCAAACAAGGGGCTGTCTTCGTTGATCTCATGGAGAATGGTGATGGGAGATACCAAGAAAATACGGTCCAAGCCTTTATCAAACCCCACATCAATGTCTATTTGGTCGAGCGGGATGTACTCCCCTTCCTCTGTGATCCTGGGCTTAATTAGCTGAGCTCGTACGTGGGCTTCTACTATGTGGCTTTTCCGTAGGTTCCCAACTCTCCACATCAGGCAGAGTTTCCCATCTCTCATTGCCACTACTGCGTTATGGCTGAAAAGTAATGTCTGGGCCCTTTTTTTGGGCCTGGCCATTTTTGCCATTATTGCACCAATCATGAAAGAGTCGATTATACAGCCCACGATGGACTGAACCACCACCATGAAGACGGCAAGCGGACACTCCTCGGTCACGCAGCGGAAGCCGTACCCGATCGTCGTTTGGGTCTCAATGGAGAACAGAAAAGCAGCCACAAAGCCATTGACCTGCAGAACACAAGGCTTGAAAGTATCATCTCCACCCGGGTTTTCTAGGTCTCCATGAATGAGTGCAATTAGCCAGAAAATCAGCCCAAACAATAACCAGGACACCAGAAATGCCAGGGAAAAGAGCAAGAGCATATACCTCCAGCGGATGTCAACGCATGTGGTGAACATGTCTGCAATGTACCTCTGTGGCTTGTCATCCATGTTGGTGAACTCCACGTTGCACTGACCATTCTTCTTTACAAACCTGTTCCTGCATTTCCTCCTGGTGTGGATTTTCCCATTGCCAAAGCCGTTGATACCTGGCATGGTGGTCAACCTCAGCCCGTCTTCCTCGGAGGACACGATGCTGTAAGGGTTGACTCTGCCTGTAGTCATCCCTGAGCCAAGCCCACAGTGAAGGTGAAGGGTCTTGCGACTCCCAGTGTCCCCCTGACCCACCCCTGCCCACCCCCCAAATTCTGCTGCTGTGGAAGAGAAGTCCCAAAATCCCACGTCTTGGCTGCCACGTCACCACGCAGATCCCGTGTGAGGCTCTGCAATGAGAAAACAAAGACAGGGCCGTTACCATTCATGGCACAGGGACCCGAGGGGCTGCTTGGCCAGTGGTTCTGATGGGCTGCATATTGAGTGGCAACCTCCTACACTGCTCTAATGCTCCCTTCCTTGGCTGGGCTGCTCCCAAAAAACTCACAGAGGAAAGGGAGAAGGTGCCAGAGCTTGTTCACAAAGTGACTGAACAAATCTTACTGCATTTGTGGGACAGTCAACAACTCCAGCAGATGAAAAACCTGAAGTTTCTTCTCTTCACTTTTCCCACAAGCTCTGCCACCAGAGAGGGAAGCAGAAAGGCCAAGCTGTTCTCCTTGGGACACAGATACCAATAAAGGTACTCCTGGAAGCAGCTCCATCAGTTCGCATTGCCCGTGCCAGATGGATCGACGCCCAGCCCAGCGCCGACCTCAGAGCACCAGCTCTTCTGGGCTCGAGGGAAAGCACAAGGAGATGTGGATTTAACCTCTGTCCTCCTGCCCAGGGATGGGAGAGGACACAGCCAACATGCATCCGGCTGGAGAAGGCTTCAGGAAGGTACTTGCTCAGGGCAGATGTTCCGAGGAACAACTTTCCCAATGTATCCATTGGGACATGGAGCCATCCACGGCCACAGATGTGTTTAGCTGGCCAAGTCTCATGAAGGAACAACTGCCACTGGGGAATGGGGAGCTGTTTTGGTCCCTTCTAGAAGGCTCAGCTGCAGGGTCAAGGACCTACACTCAACTTTGCTTGGGAGAGAGGTGACATGGACATGGGAGAGGTGGCCCAAGCCTGGTGGGATCCTTGGTAGAGGTGAGCACGTGATGAGGGAACCCAGTGACACTCTGCCAGGCTGCTGGACCCCACAGCCCCTCATGGAGCTGCATCAGGGAGTGGACAGGGTTGTGGAGAAGCCACGTGGCACATCCCAAGCACCTCAAAGAGATGGCACCAGAAGAACTCTCCATACAACACCCCCTGCCACAGGTCTCTATTATTTAGCACCAGGGGATGTGCCACTGAGGATGGAGCTGCCTTGCTGGTAGTAAGACCTGTACAGGGCAGCAGCGTGGTTGGGGAGGGATGCAGAGCCCCCCATGAAAGCCCAGCTCATGCCTGGAGCGCAGCGAAGCCACCGGGCTGGACAGGCTGTGCCAGATCCGCCGGCCCGATCGATGCGCTCGATTCCTGCAATCAGCTCCAGTGCCCGAGGACACGCTGGGACAAACACACCCTTTCCATTACACAGTGTCCAGGGCCAGCCAGCGCCGCGGAGCCTTGCCAGGCACAACCTGCCTGGGGCTGCATCATTCCGACTCACAATGATACCCTGCACTGCTTTTCACTGAAATGTTCCCCAAATCCAGCCTGAGAATCAAAAAACCCTCCAGAAGCACTGCACCACAAGCAGAGGCACTAAAGCCTGCCCAGACTTCCCAGGTTTGGACACAGATCCATTTGTGCCACCACCTTAGACCAAACAACACATTTCCCTTTGCTGCAATCCAAGCACAACCATTTTTATTCCCAAAGTTGATTTTTCAAGAGTCACAATGATTTGTTGGCAGCTCAGCAGACCAACGGATTGCTCACACATGGAACAAAAGCTTCTCTTTCTTTGGAGCCACAGGGAGGAGTAAAATAGGCACAAGCAGTTAATATTAATAGTAAATATTTCCAATCTTACAGTCCCTGGAAGTCAAACAGGACCAAAGTGGCCTTGCAGAGGTGATCTGTCAGGCCAGCTGCCCAACACCAGCCTGGTTTCCCACCCCAAGTCTTCCTCTTGTCCATCCTGGCTGCATCCATTAATATTTTTTGTCTTTTTAAAATTAGATCTGAGCATTTTGGTCCAGAAAAGGCTGCTCCTCTATCACCCCTCTGTCTCACCCCAGGGCAATACATCAAATGCTTTTGCCACGGGCTGAATTTAGAGTCGGGGTTTTTTAATTAATTCTAGATGCATTTGAGAAGTGAACAAAATGCAATGAGCCCCCAGTGACCTGTGAGAGGATTAGCTGGGGTCTGGATTAACTGTGCTGGAAGGGGAGCTGTGCCTGGGTGACAGTGGAGGCAGCAGCACTGCCCTCACCCAGGACGGTGTTTCCAGGGACCCTCAGGCTCCCCATCACCATCACTGCTCCCCCCTGCCTGCGCCCCTTTCCCCATCCCTTCTTCCTTCCCTCTGTTCCTGTTTGCTCTCTTCCTTCCTTCCTTCCTTCCTTCCTTCCTTCCTTCCTTCCTTCCTTCCTTCCTTCCTTCCTTCCTTCCTTCCTTCCTTCCTTCCTTCCTTCCTTCCTTCCTTCCTTCCTTCCTTCCTTCCTTCCTTCCTTCCTTCCTTCCTTCTTTCCCTCTCCCTCTCCCTCTCCCTCTCCCTCTCCCTCTCCCTCTCCCTCTCCCTCTCCCTCTCCCTCTCCCTCTCCCTCTCCCTTTCCCTTTCCCTTTCCCTTATCACTGAGAGTTTCAGGGACCCCTCTGATGCAGGGTGATGCCAGGACAGACCCAAGGAGACGACTCTGTTTTGGGTACAGGGAAGTTCTTGTGACACAGCCCCTTTCCTATCTGGGACCCTACATTCCCGGACCGAGTCCTTCCCGAAGTTCCTGGGGGAACAGACCCCCCCGTCCCGGGCCGGCAGCAGCAGTCTGGGGAGACGGCAGCTAAATAAAGGCAGCAAAGTGGATGTGCCGGAGCAGGCGGCCGCCTGCGGCTCGTCCTTTATTTAGCACAGTTTTGTTTGGAAATACACTTTCTCGAGTTCGCTGAAAGCTGAATTTCTGGTTTGGTTTAAATTTGAAGGCTGGAGCCCCACGCTGCCGCTGCGGGAGGCTCAGGCTGGGAGAGCGCTCATGCAAACACATGGAAATCCGTGGTTGGACGGGCTCTGCCAGGGCACCAGCTGGGGACAGCATCCCCGTGGTCACCCCACATCTCCTTGGCTCAGGAGTGCATCCTCCAGCACCACCCTGGCATCTCCCCACAGCCAGGAGTGTTCCTGGAGGTGCATCCCCCTTCCCGCCTGTTTCCCGGGAGTTTCACAAACCTGCCTACCACAATTTTCCCTCCCAGGAACAAAATCAAAACTTCCCCTGACAATCACCGCCCGTTAATCCCGCTCCCAGCCCAGCTCCAGCGCAGACAAACCCACGCTGGGTGTGGGGCAGGACCGGGACCATCCCCTGCTGTTAGTGCCACGCGTCCCGTGCAGAGCTAACAGCGTTAACATGCGGGAAACAAAACAGACTCATAATACGAGTTTCGGGAATAAGCGGCCCCGGCTCCCCGCGGCTCCGAAGGCAGAGACGCCGCGGACTGCCCCAGCTAATGAGCTGACAAGAGAGGCAACAACTCCTGCCACGAAACTGCAGCGACCCAGCTCCCACCGCGGAGCGCTTCCCCGCCGAGAATCCCAGCGCCTCCAGCAATCTGTCAACTGCACAGTTAATGTTATTTTTTTTCTTTCTTAAAAGGGGGTGTTAAATGTTACAACAATATTCGGAGCAGCCAGCACGCTGGGACAATGTGTTGGGTGCCGGGGAAGTCATTCGTTAGAGCCGGCTGAAAGTGCCAATGCGATTTATCATCACACCTTTCCCCGCACCCCTGGAGGGGAACGCGTTTCGGCTGCCGCCACCAAACCCTCCCAGCGTGGATTTTCTCATGGAAGTGTGCACAGAGCCGAGCTGTGCTCAGGTGGGGACTCGGAGGAGCTGAGTTTGGGGATGATGAGGTGGCAGGTTCCCTGTGCGCGGGGCAGGAGAGGTGACCGGCCGGGAGGGGATGGCTTGAGCGGGTCACGCTCGGTGCTGCTGCCTGCCTTGCGCCGGAGATAACGCTGCCCTGCGCCGGAGATAACGCTGCTATCTCCCGCGGCGATGCCCTTCATGCCCCAGCAGCAGGACAGCAATGTCAGCGGCGAGGAGGGAGCTCTGTGTGCGGCACAGCCGAGGAAGCCCAAATATCCCCTGCTCATCCCGTCCCGACAAAGCCACCCCTCACCGGGCACTCACAAACCGAGGGGAGGCGGCTCAGGGGCTGGAGCCTCCCCGAGCCATGCCTGGGCAGCAGAAATGCCTGAATAACTCCTTTCCACAATGCCTTGTCTTTGAGCACTGCCAAAAAATTAAGGGTCAGTACCAGGCAGGCCAGATCAGGACATATAAAGAACAAATGAGAGAATAAATGAGAATAAATGAGAATAAATGAGAATAAATGAGAATAAATGAGAATAAATGAGAATAAATGAGAATAAATGAGAATAAATTAGAATAAATGGCCCCCTGTTTCCCCTCCACTGCCAGGGAGGACAGGAAAGAGGTTCCCACCGCAGTGCATCCCTAATGAGAAAAATCTGCTCCGTTTTGGCAGGGACACGGGAAGAAAACTAGAGGGGCACACACCCCTCCCCAGGACCCCCACATACTCCCCTATTTCCAACAGGCAGTTGAGAAATCGCTGTCTACAAGCCTTGGTGGCACATGCAGAAGGGAAACTGAGGTACATGGGACAAGGAAGGCCCTTGGTGGGAAGACCTGAGGTGATGGAGTGCCTGGAGAGGTGCTGGCTCATCCCTGTCCCCCTGAGCCACGTGTGGATGCCACGGGTACCCGAGCAGAAGAAAAGGGCCTCGTGCAGCATTCGTCAGCACTGGGGCCAGGTGGCCTCTGCAGGGTGATGGGCTTGTGCTTAAGCACTCTAAAACTCCTGATAAATGTGCCCTGGATCAGAGAGATCCGGGGAAAGAGCCTTTCAGAGGCCACACTGAGCATTCCTTTGGCCCCAAACTCCGTGGTGTGTTGTGGGGACTGAGCATCCCAGTCCAGCTGCCTCTATGTCTGCTCCAGCTCCAGCAACCATCCTTGTTCCAGCACCCACACCCTGCAGTGACAGGACCCTGGGGCTGTGCATCCACCTCTGCTGTAGGACAGTGTCAGAGGGATCTGGGAATGCCACAACACCCACAGTCACCCCAACTCACAGCCAGCCCTGCAACCCCCCAGGCCTTGAAATACCACCTCATTCTCCTGGAAAACACAGACTGTTTTTCCATCCCCTCACATCCATACACCTGGACAGTGGGGCATGTCTGGGGGGAAGGATGAGGGCAAGGGGGTTGCAGGCCTTGGCAAATGACCACCTGCACCAGGGGCTGCCAAAAGATGTCCCAAAACCCCAGGAGATGCAGCCAGACCGCCCTGTCCACATGACACCCACCCAAATCTCTGGGGTACCCCCTTACCCCTCTCCACAGCCCCCTGCACACCCCCCCCCAGCCCCCCCAGCTGCCCCAGCTTGGATGAGGGGTGTTAATATCCCAGGAAATTCCCCTGGGAAGGGGCAGAGCCCCAGCTACTCCCCAGGCAAGGGGGGGCTCCACCTGGATCCTGGGGGAGGGGTCAGCCCTTACCTGGTGTGTGCCCCGGGGGACCCCAGCGCTCCCCAGCCATGGCTGCAGGGCACAGGGTGCCCTGGGGCCCTGCTGCAGCCTGGGCAGGAGACAGAGAGTTTTAATTGAATTTCTAGATTATCCTGGGGGAGAAATTGTAATCTCCTTAAATCCAACCTCTGGTCGAGTCCCGTAACCTACTGTCCTGCGCCGGGGAAGGGATTTAGTGAGGGGGAGGGGAGGTTTCCCAGCCTGCTGATGCGCCAGAACCTGCACCCAGCAGGATTTGGCCCACAGGATGTCAGAAATCTGCTCCCAGCAATTCCTGGGCCCTGCAAATTAAAGTTCTACAGCAGCAATGCCCTGTCCCCATGTCCTGCCATGGTAACAATGTCCCAGGAGCCTCAGGAGCTGGTGAGGTTGGGACTCTGGTGATGGAGATGGCTGGTGCTGGATCAGTGGGGTCTTTGGAGGGTGAAGAGAAGCCCCCCCTGGGTGGGACTCATGGCTGGGAGGTGTCCAGGGCTTAGAACTGAAATACCTCCTAGCCCAGCTATGCCCAAGGTGCCAGTGAGTCATATGAGTCCCCTGGCAAGTCCCATTCCCTGCCCTGGCTATGGTGGACACTTCCAAAAAAACCCATCCCTGGATTGTGTGGGCTCAGAGGATGTTCTTGGATGGGTCGGTGACCTTGGGGTGTCTGCATCACATGGCCCTGGTCCCTCCTGCATGATCCCAAAGCTGGGTAAGTGCTGGGCTCCAGCTCCAGCCCTAAATCCCCCAGCAATGGGGATGAGGAAGATGATGGCAGATCTGGAATCAGTCGGCCACGTTCCTGCCTGCCATAGCTGGGGCCTCTGCAGGGACACGGATTTCCTTTGGGAATGGCAGGTCCCCATCCAGCACATACCAAGAGGCTCAGGGGAGAGGCAGCACCCCTGACCCAGCCCTGGCCCTGACCAAGGGGGGAGCATCCAGCTGCTAAAAACCACCGTGGGAAGAAGGGGAAAAGAGAGGCAGAAAGGGCAAATGTCTCCAAGTGGATTTTATCACCAACCAGATGGAAACAAGCTGAGGGCCGCAGTGCTGAGGACTTCCTATCCTGAAGGTAACACCAGTGACTGGAAGCACTCCTGGGATATCACAGACATGGATTATTTCAAGAGCCCGCTCACACCTCAGGGTCAGAGGCAGGAGATGACAGATCTGCATCCATTCATCCTTGTTCAGCATGACCAATCCTGTACCTCCTGCTTGCATGGTTCCAACTGAGGTCTCTTTCCCAAATCCCATTACTCCCAAGGCAGGTTTTCACTTGTTCTCACCTAACACAACCCCCCCCAACTCTAGAGCTGTGTCTCCTGCTCCAGGGAAGTCGCGAGTGTGGGCAGAGCCCCCGCCCAGGAAATGTTTATCCTGAAGGCACAACACAAGGCAGGTTGGGAGCGATGGAGCTGTGGGGAGAGCCGTGGCATCTCCCCACGGTGACATTCCAGCTGGGAATCTGCATGGAAAGGAGCGGGATGACCATGAGAACCAGCTCAGGATACACACATCCCTTCCAGCCAGGAGAGTTGGGATATAAGCGAGGCTGAGCCATCAACTGCTCATCAGCACCCTCCACCCTTCTCGGACCTTAAACCCATTATCATTCCTGCTCCATCAAAACATTAATAATTGCTCAACTCTCTGTGAGAGATACAGCCCGTGTCCCACTATCCCAGCCAGTTTTCCTGGCTCCATAGCCGCGCCAGGGTAAAATTGTCATTTCCACCCCTGAAGTTCTGTGCTTCCAGCGCTCTTCGGCACTGCCGTGGCTAAAGTTGTCAGCAGAGCCCTAAACGTGACTATTAACCCCAGGAGGGAGGGAATGGGGACGAAGGACATGCCAAGCTCGGGGAGAGCCGCCCTCCTGGCTCTACTTACCCCGCGGTCGCAGCGGGAGCCGCAGATGCTGAGCCCGGTGCCGGCGGCCGAGGGAGCGGGCGGGCGGCGGGGACTTTGCCGATGTCCTGCCTAATTGCTCCCGAGCTCAGATTACAGCCTCGCTTCTTCCCTACATGTACAGGAGATGGCACCTCGGCCGCGGCCCCGGGGAGCCACCGCCAGCGAGGGGGATGTGCACCTTCAGTGGCATTTCCAAGGGGCAGGGAGGGGAATCGCGGTGTGACAACGGTGGGGAGCCCAAGATGCCTTAGTGGTCCCAGAGGCGTTGGAATAGAAGCAGCTTGGAGGGGATTTCAGAGATTTTTGGGAAGTGAAGGACCGGCCAGAAGGATGAAATGCATTCCAAACTGGTGGATCAGACCGTGGTGCCAGGCAGCCAGTGTTCCAAGGCAAGACCCCTTTGCTCTTGCTGTTTAATGATGGTCATGACACAAACCCCACCTTCTCTGGAGAGGATGAAAAGTCCCCCTCCTTTTCTAATGGGGGTGTTCAACTCCCCTGGCACACCCATGATGCTGTCCAGCATCCTCAAGACAAAAAAGGCCCTTGCACTGTTTTTGCAGCTAGTAGTTTTCCTCCTGCTCATGGTTCTACCCACACCAGTTCATGAGTTTCAGCATCTTCAAAATCCTGTGAGCGCTCCCTTTAAAGTGCTCATTACTCAAGCAGAGCCTGTTTGGAGGAAATCTCCTTTCCAAGGGTAACAGGTTTCTGTCCCAATGTTTCTGCCCTTTCAACCCTTCTTTGCTGTCACTGGAGAGCTGGACAACCCCAAACTTCAGGCATGACCCCAAACCCAAGTAGCTGAAGGATAGCAAAGACAGGGCAGGGTATTTTGGGGACCGTCTTTATCTGCTGCATGAAGATTTAGCACAGGCATTGCATAACGCTGGGGGGGGAGGGGGGGTCACTGCTCTCGTCCCCTCTCGCCATCAGAGATCAGAGACTCAATTAATCCTCCCTCATTCCCTGCCCACGGGGACCAGCCATGGGTGCCCTCTCAGCCTGGCCCTGGCAGCAAGAAGTCAAATCTCTGCCCGACGTCAGCATCCACTGATGCTGGTAGCCCACAGCCTGGGGGTGAAGAGCTGTGGGATACTCCACTGCCACGTGCTACAGGACCCATTGCCACCACGCAGGGCACCCATTGTTCCTACCAGGCCACCCATCTTGCTTGGAATGCCCTGTTCAAACTGAGGTGGCCATGAAGGAACCAGACAGACACCAAGGTTCCTAAAATGACTCATTATTTCTGTGCCCCAATATCAGGTTCTGCTGTTAAGGGGCTCAGCAGACACAGACCCTGTAGCAGAGATCTGGGCATTTAAGTCATTTAAAAGGTCATTTTTAAACCACCAAGGTTTGGTTCCTTTGCACAGAGCAGGTCACTGGTGGGTGGCTCACTCAGGCACACACTGTAGGATCACAGCAGCAATGAAGGGATCCCTATTTTTTTTTCTTTTTTTTTTTGGCCAGCCCTAAAATAACAACCCCCACATGTGTCCTTGGGCAACCCTACAATGAACAAGGCGAGTGCAAAGCCTGGCGTTGGGGCACTGCTGTGTGCACACATGGGCTGACAAGGAGAAAGGCACCAGCAGGCAAACCTAAAATGCTGTCATGGGAAGATTTGTGGAGGTAAAGGTGGTGTCAAACTGCTGCCACCCACAACAGCCTGCAGAACCCCTGGGGTCCTGGTCCTGCTCACCAGCATCCCTTGAGCAGTAAAAATAAACACCACACAGCATCCCGGCATGGCTGGGTGGCCGTGATGGCAATGGGAGGGCACAGAGCAAAAGGACCCCGTGGCTGGGGCAGGAGCCAAGTCTGGTGGTGCTGGGGAGGATGACAAGCCTGGTGGCATTGGGACACGGTGACATGCCCCTGGTGAAGAGCCTCACGGAGAGTTACACAACGCTGCCCTTGGCTGCATGTGCCGTGCGTGCTCCTATCGACACGGCCCCGGCCGCCCTCCGACATCCCCGCGGGCACACAACTCTGCAAGTGGCAAAAATGCAAGTGCACGTGAGCAGGGGACCTGCTCCAGCCCCCCCCTCAAAGCCTGGGCCTTCTGCGGTGGTCACCAGCATCCCACTGTGGGGTGCGCCAGCATCCTACTGTCCCCTGGCCTTGGCTGTGCCATGCAGGGGCTCAGGAGGGCTGGGATGGTGCTGTGTGGACCAGGGGGAATAGGGCAGGCACCCACCCCCAGCATCCTGTAGGGAAAACACAGTGGCTAAAGCACTGCATGGTCCCCACCCATGGACTTTTAGGACATCAAAGACCAGCCAGAAGGACACAACAAATTCAAGCCTGGGGGATGTGAAACCAGATTAGGGCAAGGCAGTAAGTGCTGAAGGCAGGATCTTGCTTCTTTGGTCTTGCCACTTAAAGAGTGGCACCAAAACCACCCTCAAGCCTATTCCAGGAGAGGAAGAAAAATCCCCCTCTTTTACTTTTGAAGGGGAGAAACACTCATTGCTCCCATAGGCAACAAGGAGCACTCTCCTCAGCACAGAAGTGGGAGAAGCAGGGATGTTTTTCTCCATTGAGATGGGGAAAGTGAGGCACAGTGGCTGGAGGGGCCTGAGCGTGGGGACTGGCAGCAGCCCCTGTCACCGCCTTCCCCCCTGTCTGGCCTGGCCCCAGGTCGAGATATTTATAAAGCCGATAAGGGAGCAGAAAGAATTTTCCAAATGCTGAAGTTACGTAACCTCTCCTCGCCCTCCACGGACATCGTCTTTAATTATAGGCTTGGGACGGGGGGGAGCCCTCCGTGGTGGAGCTGGTGGGGGCCACCACTGCCACAGTCACCCCGAAGGACTTCACCCTCCTCTTCCTCACTGCAGAAAGTCCCCAGAGCCAGGCACCAGCCTGTGTCACCGTGTCATCCTGTGGAACCCCATCCCTGAGGGACCCTGATGGTTTTGTGGCCAGTCTCCCCATCCTGTGTTGGGCACCCCAGGTTTTTGTCTGGGTTCTGGGTAGCTGATCCCCCCCCAGGGTGTGCACACCCCTGCAGCCCACCCCAGCACGTGCTGGATGTCACAACAGATGACAACCTGAGCACAGCTGACATTGCCATGGTGACAATCGATGGCTGCTGCTGGGAGGACTCGTGTGGAGGTGCTGCACCAGCACTTGCCTCCCAAAGTGCTGACCCCACCCCATAGATCGCAAGTACCCCCTGCCCTCCACCAGCCCCATTTCCCCCACTCTTTACCCCATTACACCCCATAGGCAACTTCCAAACCCTTCTCCATCACCTCACGGCTGCCTCCAACTCCACCAGCTCTGCCTCAGTTTCCCCAGCCCTGTGTTTGCTACCCCAGGGGAGGGTGGAGTCCCTTCCCTGGGATATTTTCCTCTCGCCCAACTTCGGCCAAGGCTGCAGAGTTGGAGGGATGCTGAGCGAAGGCTCCGTCGCTGTGGCAACCCGTGGCGGCCGTCTCCAGGCGACCGCCCAGGGATGCTGCAGAGATGCTCTGGAGGCAGAGAGAGAGGGACCAGGGCGGTTGGGGGATGTATCCATAGGGATGCCACCCCCCTCCTCCCCTTCCCTACCCAAATCATAGCCTGGATCTTTATAACAGGGTGTTAAAACACTCTGAAAACAGCCACTGATTTGACTCAGGCAGCTGGCTGAGCACTGACAAGCTCATGGCAACACAGGCTGGCTGGTAGGAATACCAGCAGGATGCTCCCGGCTGGGAGCAGGGCCATTCCGCTTCCAGGGACACCTGCAGAGCTGTGGAAATCATTGTTGGAAATAAGCCCGTTAGCTTCTTAACCCTCATTAAGCAGCTTAAGGGGGACACGCGCCATCCTACGCAAACCCGGAGGAGGAGAAGGCCCTCGCCAGGGCGAAGGGGTGACGGGATCTCAGTGGGTGCTGTGGGGGTGGCACAGCGGCCACGGCCCCGTCCCTGCCCTCGGCGAGCTGCGCTCCTGCATCCAGCCCCGCTGCTGCTCCTTGCCAGACGGGCCCATCGGCAGCTCCCGGCAGCGCTGAGCGGCGGGAAGGGACGGCGACGATGGGATGGTGATGATGGGATGTCACACCCGTGTGACGAGTGTGGGAGGTCTCAGCCGCAGCCCCGCCGGCGGGGGGAGCGGGGTGGCGGTGACAGAGCGGGGCGGCGGGCCCGGCCAGCGCCCGGCACCGCGGCTGCGGGATGGAGAGGGACGTTTCTAATCACTCCACTTGGAAACGGTCCCGTTTTTACATTTGTTAAATTAAAGGATGTCAGCGTCTGATGCCAAGCCCAGGCTCCCTCGGAAATTTAAACTAATGACAGCGAGGAAAATGAGCTGAAAGCAGAGCACAGGCGCTCCCACGTTATCCGGCCGCACCAGCCATCTCCGTGGCGGGGTTTACATGGCAGCTTGCAAAGCACCAAGCGCCACAAAGATCTCGAGTTTCTGCCCCAAAATCCAACCTTGCTCTCTCTGCTCGGCCGGGAGGTGCATTGGTGGCACCTGGGCAAGCCAGGCTGCTGTTGGGGTCCCCAGAGACCCCCCCATCCTCCTCCAGCCTCTCAAAGGGCAAACATCTCCCTCTATCCAGGGTGCCGCTGCCCTGGGCAGTGGGGTTTATCAGCACGGGGTGGAAGTGGGAGAGCGGATTAGAGAGTGCGATGTCCGGATTTCTCCAGCTCTGATGATTCCTACAGCCAGCTCCATCCTGCCTGGCCCTGTGCCAGGTCCTGGCAGTGCGCGGGGGCTGTCGCTGTCACACGGCCCCTCGCTGCCCCTCTTCCCCACGGAAATACCTGGGCTCAGGCGAGGGCTTCGCTCCCGGCGCTCTCCAGGCTCCGCTGGGGTGGTTTTGTGCTGCAGCTGAGTAAAACCACAGAGTGGTGGTTGTCTTTTTTTTTTTTTTTTTCCTTTTATAATTTTCTCGGCGAGATAAAATTAAACAAACAAGCCCTTCTGGGAGCAGCGCGAGGAAGGGAGCCTGCTTCCCTACAGATGTGCGTGTCCTCAGCTATTACAACCACCGAATTAAGCTTTCCCTGTGGCTGGGACATTTGCACAATCCCACTCGTTCGCCTCCTGCGGTTTCACTGGTAGGAGACTGGCTCACTGTGCAGCCTCCCTCCCCATGAGGTCATTACCCAAACACCTATTTTTCACAAAAACATTCAGAATGTTGAGGTTTTTTTCCTGACCTCACCATCTTGCCATCAAATTCGAGCGAGTTGGAGTGAGAGGCTGGGAGCACTCAACAAAGCAGAACATGCTGAAGAGGAATAGAATAGAATAGAATAGAATAGAATAGAATAGAATAGAATAGAATAGAATAGAATAGAATAGAATAGAATAGAATAGAATAGAATAGAATAGAATAAAGATGCAGCCAGACATTCCCCAGGGGATGGGGCTGCAGAGGAGAGGGAACGCTGTCGGTCAGGAGGGGAGTGGGATCTCCCAGTTGCACTCCAAGCCCTGTCTGCATCCCCCAAACCCAAAAAAGAACAATCATGGCATAAGACTTGCAAACACACCTAAACTTCCCAGCTTCATCTGCCTCAAGAGCCAGCACACAAGCGTTGCCATAGCTTTGAGGACCACCGGTGGGTTTTGCAGCACAATCTGGACCACAGATCTATGCAAATCCCCAAGGCAGAAGTCTTTATGGAGGCATATGACAACCGAAAAAGAATAGCGCTCAGTGCTCTACTCCCACACTCCACCCCCCAACTTCACCATCATTTAAATCAGTCTTAAGTTGGAAGAATTCAAATCAACACTGTCGTCACAGAAGCAAGCAGAGAGGTGACACAACTTGGATGCTGCCAGGGAAATTGCCCCCCTGAGACTCCAAACTCATCAGCCCATCACTTTTTTTGAAACCCCATCGAGGAAAACAAATGAACTGCCAACTTGCTGCCCCCAGCCCTCCATCGCCTCTGGTCAGGGCTGTTGGAGAGGTTTCTAACCAGCTTTCCCCCTGGGATCAACAGGAGGGAGACCCATGGGAGAAAAAAATATCCAAGACACGCTGTTGAGGCTACAGAGCCACAGTTGGAAAAGAAATCAAAGCTTCTGCAGAGAGAAATGCCAAGGAGATATGTTGTTCCCAAGAGAAACAGGACATTTCTCTCCCAGGGGAAGAAAATGAAGAGGAAGGCTCGTGCCACCTCTTTCAGCTCCCTGGCATAGGTGCTCAGCAGTCTGGGCACAGCTTGTCCCCGCTGTGCCACACTGCAGGCACAGATGGCATCACAGCTACTGATTTTTTTTTCATGAGTTTTGTTGTGGTTTTTTTACCCCAAAAGCACATTTTCCATTTGGGGGAAAGGTTGCTGGGTCCTGACAGACCCAAGGCGAATGTGGAGGCACTCTTTGAGATCTCCCTGCCTTTCTGCACCACACAGACTCATTAGGGTTGGAAAAGGTCTCTAACATCACCTAGTCCAACTGTTAAGCCAGCACTGCCATGGCCACCACTAATCCATGTCCCCAAGTGCCTCATCTACACCTTTATCCATGTGCCCAGACCTGCTGCTGTCTCAGGGACATGACCTGGCATCAGCAGAATCCTCAGGGCTCTTACGGAAGTCACAAAGAGAAGAAGCTGTGGGGAAAAAATTGTGTTTTGCTATTTCCAGAAACACCAAAGTCATGTCCTGGCTTAGTCCAGAGGGAGAAGGATCACCAGGTTAGATTTTCCCTACAAAACATGTTTGAGTTACGCAAGCAATGGGATCAGGGTGGAAGTAAGAGGGTGAGATCATCTCAGTTCAGTCCTGGTTGATCCCCTGAAACCACCCAGTTTGGCTGTTTCAGCACAATTCCTGCAGCAAATTGCTCCTGCAGGAAGTTTTATACCTGTGCCCTTGGGCTAAGCCTTGACAGCATCTTTCACTGGGAACAAGCCACCTGCCTCCTCAAGGCAACACCTGGGGATGTCAGAGGGAGAGAAGGGTGGGAACAGAGTTGGCTTGGCTATAAATAATCCCTTGGAAAAGAAACAGGAGAAAAAGCAACAAACAGAAACCAATAAATCCAGGGTGATGTGTTCAGCTATAGGCACTCAGTGTGAGCTTCTTGTGCTCCATGTGATCCCATAGAATCAGGCACAAGAGAAAATGGGATCCATTGCAGCTCAACAGAGCAGGATCCAGCCTTCCCATGAGAAACACATGGAAACCAATCCAGAGCCCTGTGTGCAGGATGCAACACACGACTCGTGGCAAGACCTCATCCACTCTGCTTCATTTGAAAAGATAAAGTTGAGAAAGGGGAGAGCTAAATTAAGGAGAGTTAAATTTCAGAGTTAAGTGAAGATGCTTGTTGGACCATGTTAACACAGAGCTGGCCTGGCTCCTGTTGCCACCAGCACTGAACACCCAGCAATCCCATCCCCAGCAAGCTGGGAAATAGCCTGTGTTTAAGGCAATCATTATTTGCAATCTGTGATCCCAGAGAAAAGGGCAGAAAAAGCAACTTCTCATTTTCACCAATAAAAGAGGAATTGCAGAAGCTCAGCAAGCACAGTGGCCAGCAGGTCACAACCAGCAGTGCTGGAGTGATTCATCCTAAACAAGATAGATTTAGTCAAACTAGCCTAGAATAAGGCAGAGAAACAGTCCAGAGTTTTCCCTGCTGATGCCTGCCAGTTAGTCACCCATGGGAGCCACAGGGCCAGCGAAGAGGAGACAGAGCAACATCATCCCCACCACCGTCCCCTCCAGCTCCAGGACAATTGATGAAAAGCTTCAATCCCAGCTCCCACACTTGCATACTGCACAAAAGCCCATCAAAGAGAGATTTTTTTCCCCCCTCTTTTCCCAATCCATCTTCCTAGAGCGTTTCAGTTCCCAAAGGCTGGAGGAGCAAGGGACCAGGTACTGCTCCGCAGCATCCACCGGACCGGTTTTCCCCATAAAACCATCTGAGCCGCTTCAGTTTGGCTTGTGTGTAACTTATTATTAAAGCTGAGCAAATAATTCAGGGCAAGAGCTCCAGGAGCAACGTTTTGCCTTTTCATTTTCTGCTCTCGAGCTGTCTGCAGTTTTCCCAGAGCTCAGGGATGATTTAAAGACCTGTCTCCGGACGGGAGCGTCTCGCTGCGACGCCAGCTCCGAGTGTTTGATGGCCTGGATTTCACATGTGCATTTGGGGACACACCGGACACATAAGGATGGATGAGCCTTTCCTGGTACTCTAATTAGATGAGCAGCATTTGCAAGTGGGTTCTGGGGATTTTTTTTTTTTTTCTGTGTTGGAGACCTGCAAACACTTCACGCAGAGTTAATGACCGCCTGTTCAGTAGGCAGGGCTTGACGAGCGCTTTGCTTTGTGGAGCATCATTTTTCCAGTCAATGGTGCCATTCTGGACAGGAGTTTTCCTTGGAGCATCCCGTTCCCAGCTCCTCTTTGCACCCCAAACCAGTAAGGATGTGGGAAAGGAGGATGGGGCCATTGGGCCACCAGTCTGTGATGGTTCCAACCTTCCAGTGCTCCAGCCATCCCAGGAATTTGTTTCCTCATTAGTGGAAAGGTTAGGGAGAAGGGATCTGCTCTGTGCAAACTCCCCGTGGTGCTCATGTGATGCAGGCTGGCAAAGGCAGCTCACCCCGGTGCTCGGGCAGTGCCAGCCAAAAGAAAAGCAGGGAAGGGAGACCCACATTCCCAGGCTGTGGAACCCCAACCAGAGGTCCCCATACTTGGAGTAGAGCCTGTCCCCCCACACAGTCTGTCTGTCCCAGGGAAGCCCATCAGTCCTCAAGGCCGTATGAAATGCTGACTCCAACTGCTCCCGCCCTTTTCCTGGAGTGACCCCAGCCACTTATCACAGAAACTGAAGGGGCTGAGAAAGGGACACCCGTCCTGAAGCCACAGTGGAAGAGCTGGCTTTGAGAACAACCCTGTCTCCTTTAGGGGCTCAGCCCTGGAGAAAGGTTTGGGCTCCCAGGATTGGGCCGGGCAGCTGCTGTCACTGAGTTTGTTGCTTTCAGAATGGAGCAAACCAATGCCATTGACCTCCCACTGTAAAATCCCTCAGAGCAGCTCATGTGCTGGACAGAAGGAGCCATTTAATGTGCCCCCAGCACATGAAAGAGGCCAGGGACACTTTGGGGCCATCCCAGGTGACCAAGCCTGGGGCTCCATTAGTCCTGGCTGGAAACCCCTCTCTGGACAAAGAGCTTTCTCCTCCCATTGCATAAGTGCACTTTGTTGAGCAGACCCAGCCTCTGGCAGTACATTTTCTCCAGCCTTGCTTCTCTCCTTCAACATTTCCCTTATTCCTTTTGCTCTCTCTGGACAGTTGCTGAAACACATGGAAAGGGAGAAGACAGAAAAACCCAATGCTTGTCCCACCCATAAAGCAAAACCCCAGATGAGAAAGGGGCAGGGAGGGGTGAAAGAGGGAGTGGTGTGAGATGCCTCTCCCCAATCCATCCCCTTCCAGTTTGCCTGTGGGGGTTTGACAAAAGTGCCTTTTGGCTGACAAAATGATTACAGGGTGCCGAGACAGTAAGTTGCACATGGGTTTCTTTCCTGCATTTCAAACAGGGCAAGAACATGGCTGCACTTCTAAGGGGGTCACAATGATAGGGATGAGGAAGGGGGAATTTGGGAAAAGGAACAAGGAAGGCAGGAGGGACATTTTCTGCTAGGGAAAAAAAGCAAGGACAGAGCAGGTGGGAACGTTTGTGAGTGAAGCCAAAGGTAGGTATTGCTGTAGATCCATGATGGGATGGGGTTGGGTTTGGGACATGCTGGTGGTGGTGGTCTGGACCAGCCCAAAGTGGGGAAGGGAGAAGCTGCAGCCGCAGCAGGGTGAGATCCTGTGGCCTTGCTACGAGGTGGGGCAGCGGCACCACTGGGAGAGAGAGAGAGAGCGGGCTGCGTTCAGCTCCGGGTGGGAATACGGGAGGCGCGGAACAGAACAAGGCGCCCGGGGCACCCTCGGACCCACCGTGCCTGCTGGCAGTGGGTGCTGGGCAGCGGGGAGGAGGAGAGGAGGATTTCAGCTCCCAACTCAATCTGTTGGAGAACTTGGCCTGCTCCCCGTCAAGCTGAAAATAGCGCACATGTAAGGACGTGCACGCAGTGCTGGCTGTGTCCTCGCCGAGCGCTTCCTTCCCGCTGCGCTCCGGCCTCCGCCTGCGCCTCCAGCCCCCCGCAGCCCCCTGAGCCCCCCACGGGGAAAAAACGCTCCTTAGAGCATCCTTGTGCTACGAATCAGGGCCAGTGCACAGATGTAAGATCCTTTCACCTTCAGCTGCTTTTCACATGTACCACGAGGTCCGGCCGGCGGCGGCTTCCCCGCCGTTATCATCTGGAGCGGGCGAGGCTGAGCGCGGCTCACGGCGGGAGCCGAGCTTTATTAGAAACAGGCATCTGGCTTCAGCCCTCCCTGCAGCCCCCGGCTCAGCCTTGGGATCAGGACAGGGCAGAGAGCACGCACCAGTGCCCAGGTGGCAGGCAGGGAACTTCCACAAGTCCCCAGTTTTTCTCCTGATTCTATCTCTGAGTTTATATTGGCGACGGGAGAATAAAGCCCTGGTGCTCCGCTGCGGGAGCAGGTGCTGCCCAGCCGGGGTCGAGCCCCAGCTCTCGGAGGGATGGGGAACCAGCAGAGCGTGCTGCAAGCTGGAGGATGGAGATAACCCTGGCAGCAGCCAGAGCTGATTCCTGCAGCAGAGAAGGAAGAAAAGAGGATGAGCTTCCCATGGACATCAGGCGCAGGAATAATGGGAGAGCTTTGTCGGGACATCGCTGCAGCTCTGAGCGCAGCTTGTGCAAAGTGCTGCTCCTCTCACATCCCTGTTGGGAATACCTCGATAGAAATGTTCCCCTAAAGGGCAAGTACCCCTGGCTGGAGGTAATACAGGAAGGAGCCTTATGGGGTGGTGACTGGGGGCCTAGGAAGTACAAAAAGCAAATAACACCAGGGCTGGGGAGGGATATACAGGGATACACATGGATGTACAGGTGATCCACATGGAGCTTGGTGTTTGGAAGAGGGGACTGTTAGAAACACACAGGTTGTTCTGTGCTCATGGTAGTCAGGTGAACTATACACAGTCTATGGGGTGATTCCCTGTGCAGCAGGAGCCAGCAGCCTTCCTGCTTCCAGGATGTCCCATGTCCCAGGGCATGGCTCCACAGCAGCACCCAGCAGGATGGGCAGTGCCTTGTGAGGTCACATTTCTTCCCCGAAATCTCCACTCTGCCAGGGTTCTGCTTTATGCCAACAGCGGCCTCGTGGTGCAGTGCTTGGCTGGGGACAGCAGCAGGACACCAGGGAATATCAGTGGCTGACATTCAAGACCACACTCACAGCACACCATATCTGCACCTGGGCATGGCCAAAACCTCTCTGCTTCCCAAAACCCTCTGAGGAGCAGCGTTAGCCAGCGTGCGGTATCAGCTCTCCTGAAACAAAGCCATTGTGGTTGAGGCAGGATCCTTATTAATTCTTCCCTCTCTTTAATTTTTTCTCAGTTCCCTTTCCCATTGCTCAAGCAGGGCTTGGGTAGGGCCCTGCTGCTGCCAGCCTGCACCCCTGTGGCATGGTGCCACTGGTGCTGTTGCTCCGTGACACAGGGATGTGATTTGGGGTCGATGATGAGATCAGAGGCATGCAAAGGGAAGGGAGCCATGGATGGAGCAGACAGCCCCAGACGGAGGGCAAGGGGAAGGTGGGGAGCACCAAAATAAAGCCCTATCAGCACCAGGCAGTGGACTGGGAGGGATGCACGGGTGGGTCCGAGCCCCATCCACCATCCAGCTGGGGGGATGGAGACAGGAAAGTGTCACTTGTTGAAACAGCTTGGGTAAAACATCCCAGCCTCTCCCCAGATATCATTCCTAGGGGTGGACCACAAGGAAAAGAACGGGACAGGACATCCTCAGCACCCATAAAACATAGTGATCACCTTTCTCACCTCTCAGCAGCACCTTCCTCAGCCACCAGCATGCCCCCTCCACCCTTGGGTCATCCCACCACCTTCATTCTCCTGGACCCTGAAAAGCACCGTTCTCTTCACTACAGCCCACATCCAGCACTCCTGCAGTCCCCTCCAGCACCAGCTCTGCAACACCAATTGCCATTTATGCCATCAGCATGTCCCCAGCTCTGGGGGACCCCAGGCAGGGACCAGCACATGGAGCCTGGATGGCTCCAGGCATCCTTACATAAACACCTGGGCCCGGGTCTGTTTGTGTTTGTGCTGCCTTCAGCGCTGTGCTCCTCAACCCTATTTGCATAACAAATAATTAATAATAATTAATGACTGGGAGAACGGTGTGGGTTGCCAGATTGCACTAATTAGTGAACAAACGCCATTGCACAAGTGAAGGCAGGCGTCACACGGCCCCGTGTCCTCACCAAGTGTGGGAACACCATGGGGACAATGTCCTGCGTGGCTTTTGGCCTTTCTTGGGAGGGGAAGAGGAGGAGGAGGAGGAGGAAGCACTGTGGGTGGTGGTGGGGTGGGTCACTGGTGCTGCCGGGTGGGTGCCGAGGCACAGCCCCCGCTCCGTGCCCGCACATGTGGCATCCCACAG
>NC_085061.1:1512500-1600000 GCF_963662255.1 Cinclus cinclus | reverse complement strand
CAATCCTTTTAATCCTTTAAAACACAACACAGGGAGTAAAAAATCTCCTCTTTAAGCAAACGTGGCTCAGAGAGGCAGGGGATTAAAATAATGAGAGGGCCCTGCTGCACTTCATTAAAGGACATTTCTGACACAGCTTGGCCGATTCAGGAATGATTGATCCGAGCAAAACCCGAATGGGAAGGGACGGGGAACTGTGCAGAATTTGTTGTATTTTCTGTTTCAGTGTTTTTTCAGGTCACTGTGCCAGCAGCTGTCTGGCCAAGCCCCGAGCCTGCAGGGTTTGTGTGTGTGCATCCCAAAAAAATCCATGGGATGGAGCTGAGCTGGATGCTGAGGGTCCCCAGCGTGCCACAGCCCCACAGGCCTCCAGGGGAAGTCCAGGTTGGATATTTGGGAAAATTTCCTGGTGGAAAGGCACAGACCCTGGGGCAGGGCAGGGGTGGAGCTGCCACCCCTGGAGGGGTTTCAGAGCCCTGTGGGGCCCTGCAGTGCTGGGGGAATGGTTGGGCTCAGAGATCCCAGAGGTCTTTTCCAGCCTGAACGATTCCTTGATTTTATCATTCCTGATTCCTAAAAGCTTGCTCAGCTTGAAAACCCCACTCCAGGCTGGGTTCCTCCTCCAGCCCCACGGGTGTTGGGAGTTAACCCCGATGTCCGTGGTGGTGGAAGAACCCAGACAGCTCCAAAGCCTCGGGAGGGTTCCCTGCTGGAGATCCCGAGGTCTCCACCCATGAGAACAGGACTGGGCTGGAGGGATTCTTGGGATCCTGCCAAATCCATCTGCAGCCCAGGTACCACACCTGGCGTTTGGGATAGGGTTATGGGGCCAGGACAGAGCTCTGGGACCAGGATAGAGCTATGGGATAAGGACAGGGTTATGGGACCAGGACAGGATTATGGGACCAGGGCAAAGTTATGGGGACCAGGACAAGAATTATGGGACCAGGAAAAAGTTCTGGGACCACTACAGGATTATGGGACCAGAACAAAGTTATGGGGACCAGGACAGAGCTATGGGATCAGGACAAAGTTATGGGACCAGGACAAGAATTATGGTATCAGGACAGAGCTCTGGGGACTGGGACAGAGCTACAGGGTCGGGACAGACTGATGGGATCGGGACAGAGCTATGGGATGCAGACAGACTGATGGGATCAGGACAGTTCTGGGTCCCACCACGACCAGGGAGCTGCTCCTGAGCTCAGACCAGAGCAGGACAGGTCCCAGGAGAGCCGGGCAGGCACTCCCAGCCCGTGTGTCACGCTCCCCTGGGTACCCAAGGCGCTGGGACAAACAAAACAAAGCCCCCCCCTCCCAGCCAGGCCGGCTCTTGGATGAGAGAATCGCTCAACCGGCTGGAGATGGAGCAATTTGGGTCAAATCTGGCCCCTGGCCCCGTGCCACGGCTTTATCTCGTGTTTCACTCGTTCCACCTCAGCTCAGGCCTTGCCCCGTGCTTGTTTTGTAGTGCAGGGTGAAGTTTTTTGGGGTTGGGGGCGGTACCTGCTCAGGAGTCTGCCGTGCTGTTTACGGTGAGGTCATTTTTTATTCCTGGCTAATTTTTCTTGCAGCTGAAAACACGAAGGGCAGAAAATGGAATTAGCAAAGAGCTCTGCTGAGCTATTAACGTCCCCCGCGGGGGCACGGGGAATTTAGGCACTCAACAAGTGCATAAACGGGGCCATAAAAACGTGCCCAGGCTATTCCAGAGGTGCAGCTCCGAGGGGCTCTGGAGGCTGCCCACCCCCAGTGCAGCAAGGGGCTGGGAGCAGCTCCAGCTCCCCAGACCCAGGGGATTTTCCTCCAGGATTACATCAGTAGCATGAGGATGCTGAGTGAACTGTCTGGGAATCTCGAAGGCAAGGGGAAATTTTTTTTATTTTTTTTTTCCTCTCCTTGTGATTATGTAGAAGATAAAATATGTTCTCAGGCTGCCTGCGAGCGGGGATGTGCTGGGAAAAAAAAAAAAAAAAAGGGTTTTCCAGGATCTGGAAAGTGGGAGCTCAGTGTGGGGCTGGGGTTATTCCCTGTCCCTGCCCTCTGGATGTGCCAAATGGGGTCAAAAATGCCCAGTTTGGGTTCCCTGAGTCCCTGTGCTCTTCTCCAGGGGTGTGTGCCCTCCCAGGGGTCCTGACCCCTCAGGGATTGTCTGTGGGATGGGATTTTTGCACGAGGATGCTCTGAAGGGCAGGAAGCTCACCCAGAGCAGCTTTATCCTCAGCGGGAGGTGAGCTGGGAAACGGAGCTCTGGCTCCATCTGGGAAAGCAGGGACAGAGCTGAGCTCCAGACAGGAGCTCCACAAACTCTGCCTCACAAAGAGCCCCAGCTCCAGCTGGAGCAGCCCCTGGAGCCAGAGGGACCTCTCATCCCAAAGACCTTTCATCCCAAAGTCTCTCATCCCATGGACCTCTCATCCCAAAGATCTCTCATCCCAAAGATCTCTCATCCCAAAGATCTCTCATCCCAAAAGTCTCTCATCCCAAAAGTCTCTCATCCCAAAGGTCTCTCATCCCAAAGGTCTCTCATCCCAAAGGTCTCTCATCCCAAAGGTCTCTCATCCCAAAAGTCTCTCATTCCAAAAGTCTCTCATCCCAAAGGTCTCTCATCCCAAAGGTCTCTCATTCCAAAAGTCTCTCATTCCAAAAGTCTCTCATCCCAAAGATCTCTCATCCCAAAGGTCTCTCATCCCATGGATCTCTCATCCCAAAGGTCTCTCATCCCAAAGGTGTCTCATCCCAAAGATCCCTCAGCCCAGGAGGGATCAGGATCCCACCAGTTCTGCTGCCAGCTCTGGGTCTCTCCCACGTGTTCAGGAGCATCCCAAGGCTGGGATGAAGGGTTGGAGCTGAGCATCACTCTCAGCTTTGGTTCTCCTGGCCACGATCCTTCAACTCTTGACAACATTTTGGAGGAGGGAAATTCCTTGCCCCAGTTCCCAAGGCAACCCTGGTGGATTTTGGCTGCTGGGGAGGGATGCTCAGAGGAACTGGATTTTCCAAGAAGCTGAACCCAGGGTGTGCTGAGCAGTGCAGCTTCTTTAAACTTCCCCCCCAAATTTGCTCTCATTCAAAAAAAAAAAAAAATTAATATGGGGGGAAAAGCAGAATTCCGATCGGTGGGGGTCTCTAATAAATCTTTGTGATCCCACATCCTCCCCCCTGCACAGAGGGGGCTGGAGGAGCTCCAAAACTCCAGTTGGAATCAAAAGACACTTTAAAAAAACCAAAAAAACAAACAAACAAAAAAAAAAGACAAAAAAAAAAAAAAAGACAAAAAAGCTGGCCAGGGTTTCTGTCACCCCTTCCCCCCCTTTTTCGATCGTCTCTGTCTTGTACAAGGCTGGTGGAGGCAGATAAACGAGGATCTCACCCAGCTTTTCCAAGCGGTGGGGAGGAAGAAAGCAGCCTTTGTGAGGGGCTTTCTGAAGATCTCTGTTCTGGGAAGGTTGGGAATAGCACAAAAACATCCTTTCTCACTGCACTGCGGCGCTTCCAGCTCCGAGCTCCAGCACCAGCCAGATGTTTCGAGGCTGATGCTGAGAAGGAAAATAAGAGAAATGCAGGAGAGGGGGGATGCTGGGTGGAACTGGCCCAGGGAAACCTGCACTGGTTTGTGTCTTTATTTTTGAAATAGGGGAAGAGTTGGAGATTCAGAGATTGAGAATTAATATCTGAATTAAGTTATTATCAACTGGCCATTCCTTATCAATTTGAGTAACAATATTTCCTGCATGTTCAGCCTGGAATGTATCGAGGATTTGGTGCTATCAACTTTTTTTCTGCTCGTTTTCCCTTTTTTCACTGCATTGCTCCTGAGTTTTCCAATCTTTGGAGAATTATTAGTGCAAGTTCATCCCTCTGATTTTAAAATTCTCTTTATTCAGGAGGAGGTGGGACCTCCTTGGGAGGATGGATGGAGTGACTCTGTTCCTACCTAATTGATTGGACAAGGGAAGTTAAGTGTGAAACTCTTCCTTATTGTCCGTATCCTCTCCCTAATTATCCTGTCTCAGCAAGAACATCCCCGAATGTGCAGGCCCTGATTGTTCTTCCTCAGCAAGAACTCCTCCAAAAATCCGTGCCGTTCATCCAGAGGGCTCAGGGCACGGGTTTTGCCATCAGCCAGAGCCGAGCAAATCCCGCAGATGTGGGAAGGGGCTGACCCCATCCAGATGCGCGTCCAGCTGCGGTTTGTGCTGACAGCAGCCAGATGTTGGTGGCGGGGGGAGGCACCGCTGTCCCGGCAGCTGCTCCGGGCACAGGGGTGGCACAGATGTGGCACGGGGGGGGGGGGGTCAGGGCATCGCCTGTCCCGCACCCAAAAACCCCAAGGTGGAGGTGGGAGCTGGATCATCCCCGCTCTGGCTGCTCCAGCGCGGATTTTTTTTTGGAGCTTCAGCCTTGATTTTTCGGGTCTTGCAGCCACCTCGGCGCAGGACAGAGGGGACATTCCCGTCCTGGGTTGTCAGAGCAGGGAGTGGAGCGGGGGGAAAGCAGAGCCTGGAGCCTGCGGAGGTCGGGAGCTGCAGCCCCAGGGTGGAGCCGCTCCGGGAGGAGCAGCGGGAGCCCGGGAGCGCCGCACATCCCGGGAATGTCCTGCGGGAGCCCTGTCACCTGCGGGGTGACACCGCAGGGCTGGGCTGGGACCCGCAATTCCAGGGATCTGCTCCTGCCCGGCTGCTCCGCACCCCGCGGGGATGGAGGCTCGGCTGGCCCGGAGGGGACACGGCCACTGAGGGGCTGTGGGGACACGGCTGTGCTGCATCATCACACTGTCCCCAAACCCCTGCAGTGCCATCCATCCCATCCCCATCCCCATCATCCCTCTCCCTGTATCCCTCTCCCATTTCTCTCCCTGTTTCCCTCTCCCTGTTTTCCTCTCCCATCCCTGTATCCCTCTCCCATCCCTCTCCCTGTATCCCTCTCCCTCTATCCCTTTCCCTCTATCCCTCTCCCTCTATCCCTCTCCCTGTTTCCCTCTCCCTCTATCCCTCTCCCATCCCTCTATCCCTCTCCCATCCCTCTCCCTGTATCCCTCTCCCTCTATCCCTTTCCCTCTATCCCTCTCCCATCCCTCTCCCTCTATCCCTTTCCCTCTATCCCTCTCCCTCTATCCCTCTCCCTGTTTCCCTCTCCCTTTATCCCTCTCCCATCCCTCTCCCTGTATCCCTTTCCCTGTATCACTCTCCCTGTTTCCCTTTCCCTCTATCCCTCTCCCTCCTATCCCTCTCCCATTTCTCTCCCTGTATCCCTCTCCCTGTTTCCCTCTCCCTCTATCCCTCTCTCTGTTTCCCTCTCCCTGTGTCCCTCTCCCTGTATCCCTCTCCCTGTATCCCTCTCCCCGTATCCCTCTCCCTGTATCCCTCTCCCCGTATCCCTCTCCCTGTTTCCCTCTCCCGACGTCCCGGAGCGCTGCCAAATCTCGGTGGTGCCGGTGCCAGCTCCAGCTCCGGGAGAAAGGCCCGAGGCAGCAGCACACAAAGAGGGGTTTATAGCCCGGCCGGGCACCTGACATGGGGAGGAGGGAGGGTTGAGACGTGCTTAGCCCCGATAATCCCTAGTTTGAGTTTAATTTTTTTTTTTTTTTAATCAAAAGCACAGCAACAGCTGGGGTTGAGGCTTTCCAGGAGATGAACTCATGAACAACTGTTCAAAATAACTTTATTCGTGCTGCTATTAGATCAGGCCACTGGGGAGCCACCAATTATTTGTGATTACTCCGGGCAGATAAAGCTGGGGCAGAGCTGAGGATCGAGGACACCTCGGGCTTTGGGCACCTTGGCTGGGCAGGTGCAGCAGCCACGGGAGCCCCCAGCACCCATCCCAGCCCCGGCACGGTGCCGGGGGGAAGCACAGCGGGTTTGGGCACCGTGGATGTGCAGCAGGGACTCGTGTGCTCCAGGCAGGGATGTTTGCAAGGAGATCTGAGCCATTTCTGCCTCAAAACCAATTAACAGCCGTGCTGCAGCTAATTAACCCGTCCACATTTGGGCTGCCCATCTTGTTCATCAACCCCAGAGCTGAGAGGTTTGGAGCAGGACAAGTCCCTTCCTGGCAGCTCCCAGGAGCAGCATCCCAGCTCCCGTGTCCCCCACGGTCCAGGCAGGGCAGTTCCCAACCCTTTATCCCATCCCACAGATCAGCCTGGACCCCCTCAATCAGCTGAGGCCAGCTCTGGACGTTTTTCCTTTCCGACATGACATCGACAAAAAGCTGAGTGTGAGCTCTGCTCTCCAGCAGGAAATTCTCCCGAGGTGGGAGCTGAGCCTGGGGAAGCTGCAGGGCCCAGCCTGCCCTGGCCAGCAGAGACTCCATGAGCTCACAGGTCTTTTCCACTCCTCGCTCCTGTGATCCAACAAATTCTGATCCCTGGGGAATTTTTAAAAATAACCTGGATGAAACAGAAGACGGCGGAGCAGGGACCAGGCCTGCCTTGGCTGGGAGGTCAGGCTAACAGAACTTTTCCATGGTGCTGTTCCATGATTAATGGAGACAAGCAAAGAAAAGAGAGGAGGAAATTGATAAACACAATGGTAATTCCAGCCAGGATTTGCCTCAGTCAGGTTATTAGAATCCTGACATCATGTCTTGAGAAGAAGACTGGAAATAAATCTCTGCGAGATAAAATCTGCCTGGGGGAGTGGGGGTGCACCAGGATGACCCAGCCACGGTGGGGATCCCCAAAAATTGTTTCTCCCAGTTCTCCTGGCTCTCCAACCAGCAGCAGGGACCTGTGGCTTCCATGGGAACCTCCCAGCTTGTGCCTGTGCTCCTGAACCACGTCACCCCACACCTGGGAAAAGTTCCAGGTGGGGAGAGCTCATTTCCTGCCAGGTGATGTGAGCAGAACAAACCCTGGCAAGTCTGGGATGGGCTCCAGCATCTCCTGATGGATGCTGCAGGAGGAGCAGGGCCTCTCCCACACCTGGGGCTGTGCGAGGGGTCTGGGTCCAGAGGTGCAGCTCAGCTGGGATGGCATCTTTGGGATCCACAGCTGGAATTTTGCTGCCTCTTTGGCCTTCCTGGTGGGTACTGGGAGCAGGAGTCAGGTCACTCAGGAATGTCAGGTCACTCAGGAATGTGAGCCCAGGTCCCTCTCCAGCCTCACTGCTGGCACTGGGAATTTGGGAGTTGGTGTTCCAGGGTTCCAGGGAGGTAAAGGAAATATTCTCCTTTTTGTTTTTTATTTTTCTTTTTTATTGTTTTTTCCCTAAATGTCCCCACTCATGGTTGGTTTCAGTCTGGAATTCACTCCAGACATCAGAGCTGCTGTACCTGGGATTTCATGGGAGTCCTCAAGGCCTTTAACCCTTCCCTGTCCAAGCAGAGATAATGGATCCCTGAATCCTGCCCAGTCCTGGGCTCCTGGCTGAACTCCAGGTGAGGAATTTCTGTTCTGTCCCCACATCCCCACAGCTTCATCCCTGGAAACCAGAGCTGCTCCCAGCCCAGCCCAGCCCAGCCCAGCTCCCTGCCCTGCGAAGGATCCGCTGCAGGGGCAGAATTCAGAATTATTTTTTTTTTCCTCGTTTATTTTCTTTACCAAGTGATTTTTTGAGCACTCACTCCATGACTTTTCCATAGGCAGCCCCCGTGCCTTCCTCCCCTCTCACTGCTTGCTGCTCCAATGCAAAATCCCAAAAAAAAAACCCCTCCTGGGAGGAGGAATCCAGAGGAAAACACATTGCCAGAGGTCTGACCCTCTCCAGCCCAGGAAATTCCTTGGCTACTTTTGGAGCTGGCCTGGGGCTGAGTGGGTTGGAAGATGTTAAAAATCCCATTTATTGCAATATTCAAGGAGAAAAGGTTTGGATATTGCACCCACAGATCCCTCACAGCATCTCCCTCCAGCCTGAGGTTTTATTTTTAAATCTATGATACTGTGGTATTAAATACCTGATATTAGGAGGTGTATAATGAAATAATAATTATTGCTGTTGGCGCTGTTATTATCATCATTATTTTTAATTGTTTATTATATATATATATTTTTAATTTTTATTTTTACTTTTAAAAACACCGGGTTGTTTGTTTTTTTTTTTTTTTTATTTTTTCCTGCCCAGTCTCTCGCTCCAAAGGCCGGGATGCAGAGCTGGGATATCGGGATATCTTTCGGAGCCCTCCCTGTCACGATCTGCAGGCGACAGTGCCCTCTAGTGCCCCCCACCCCCTGCCCAGCCCCTGGCACAGGAACCTCTCGAATCCCAACAATTTTTTAGGTTTCTGCTTGGCCTCAGTGATGTTTTCCAACCTTCAGGATGCCGGGAATCCATCCCAGCTCACCCATGCCTGGGCATGTTGGGACACTCAAGGTGGTCCCTGCAGGGAATTTCCATCTTCCTGTTGCTGATGGGGATTTTTCCCACTTTTATTCTGTTTTATTCCTTGAGGATGAGGAGGATGAGGATCCTACAGAGCCATGGAGTAAGTCCTGAGTGCCTTCTCCAGGCTCAGGGACCATCAGGTGCTCCTCAGTCCCTCAGAGCTCAGAATTCCCTGGATTCTGCCCTGCTGAGCATCCCTGGGTGATGTCCCAACTTTAATAGCACTTTATTAATTAACCCTGATTAATTACAGCTCCCACTGGCTCTGCCTGCCTTCCTTCACTTCTCAAAGTCTTGCCTGGGGATGAGAATCCCGGAATCCTTTAGGCTGGAAAAGAACTCCAAGGTCATTGAGTGCCCAGTCCCCACCTTGTCCCCAGCCCAGAGCTCGGAGGGAATCCAGGAATTCCTTGGACACCTCCAGGGATGGGGATTCCAAACCTCCCTGGGCAGCCCCTGCCGAGGCCTGAGCCACCTTTCCATGGAGAAATTCCTCCTGAAGGGATGGGGGAGCCGTGCAAGGACCCACAGCCACCCCACCCTGTGCTCACAACAGCCTCAGGGAAAGGGAAAGGGGGAAAAGGGAAAGGGAAAGGGGAGAAAGGGAAAGGGGAAAAGGGGGGAAAGGGGAAAGGGGAGAAGGGAAAGGGAAAAGGGGAGAAGGGGAAGGGGAAAGGAAAATACTCCCTATGAAAACCCTCTGGAACTGGGGGCTGAACATTCCTGGCATAGCACGAACAGGAGGGAGCTGGGAAAGGGCTGGAGAATTCCTGAGGGAGCTGGGAATTCCTGAGGGAGCTGGGAAAGGGGCTCAGCCTGGAGAAAAGGGGGAGCAGGAGGAATCTGTGGCTCTGCACAACTCCCTGACAGGAGGGGACAGCCGGGGGGAATTTGGGATCTGCTCCCAGAGAACAGGGACAGGAGGAGAGGGAACGGCCTCAGGCTGGGCATGGGGAGGTTTAGGATGGGATTTTGGGAGAATTTCCTCCTGGAAAAGATGATCAGGCATTGGAAGTGCCCAGGGAGGGTTGGAGTGCCCGTCCCTGGAGGTGTCCCAGGAATTCCCTGAGTGCTCTGGGCTGGGGACAGGGTGGGGATCAGGCACAGTCGGATGGGTTTGGAATTCTTCTCCAACCTCAGTGATTCTGGGATGAAAAACTTCCATTCCCAGAGCATCCCTGCACTCCCCACTTGGGAATGCCAGAGGTGGGAGCCGCAGCAGGGCCGTGGGTGCTCCCGGTGCTGTTCAACCACCTTCGTTTCCCACGGCCCTGCCAGGGAAATCTGCTCCTCCAGGAATCCTCTTGAAGTCAAAAATCGATGGGGAGAGGTGAAAACAGAGTTTTGCTGTCTGATACCTGGGGCAGCTCGGCCGGTTTGGGCCGTTCAGTTCAGGAGGAAATTTCTCCAGTGAAACAGAAAATTTCACTTTTCCATTCGGAGAATCCGTCAGCGCGCGGAGCGAAGGCTGGAGCAACGACCCGATCCCTGTGGATGTAAAATAACAGGGAAACACCTCGGGATCCGTGGCCAGTGAAAAACGACGTGTCCGTGATGGAAAACCTTGTGGGGTTTGATGCTAATTTTCGTGGTCACCTTGGCTGCGCTCGAGGAAGTGGCCGGCGCTGCCAAAAGCGAATTTCCCTGATGATGGATGAGGAATTGGAGTAAAAAATAAATAAATAAATATCAGCAACACCTTTTCTTTTTTTCCTGCTTTTCTGGCAGATTGGTGTCATCCAAGGTCACACATTTGGAAGCGCAGCCGGAGCTCGGTGCTTTCAAATCTTGTTTAAGTCAGAGAAATTTCTTTAAGGGCTGGGTTTAAAAAGAAAGATTTGAGTAGATTCTCCCCCCCTCTGAAAAAAAACCAAAAATTCCTGATCATTAATTTTCGGCGTTAATTGTCTTCTCTCTTTTTGTTCAGGCTTGGAAGAAGGTCCCCAGGACAAGCTGGGATAGTGCAATGAGGTGCCCATGGAATGAGATGATCTTTAAGCTCCCTTCCAACCCAAAGCATTCCAGGATTCTGCAAGAATTCCTTGTTTTCCTCCTGAGCCGAGTCCTGCATCCCCCCCACGCCAGGCACTGACCCCTCCATGCTTGATTATTATTATTATTATTATTATTATTATTATTATTATTATTATTTAGTTTTATCAGTGCAGAATTCCAGCCGTTCTGCACCTGGATTGGGGGGATTGTTTTTTTATATTATTATTATTATCATTATTATTATCATTATTATTTTATTAAATGATTTTTATCTCCCTGTCGGAAAAGGAGGGGAGGAGATGTGCGAGGTGACAGCAATGACACGAGCCCAGAGGGAGCAGGACAGAGCCGGGGAGAGGCGAGGGAGGGATGGAACAGGCAGCATTTATGGCAACCTTTGGAAAAATGATAAATGGGAGCCGTAAATTCATTGGGAAAGGGCAGCAGAGCGCGGGTGAGGGGACAGAATAAATTAGAAATTTCTAATTTATGCCCCCAGACATAGGAAGGTCGGGCCAGGAGCCAGGTGGGGGAGAATGGAGCAAAATCCAGATAAAGATCACGGAATGCTGATGCCTTGATTTTTTTTTTTTTGGCCTTCACTTCCTGCAAAAATCTGTTGGAGGTGTTTGGGTATCACCTGGGATTGGGACTGGGATTGGGATTGGGATGTGAGGAGAAGGGACACAGAACCAGCCTGGCAGGATCTGTGTGAGCATCACCTGTCCTTGGGATTGGGATTGGGATTGGGACTGGGATTGGGATTGGGATTGGGATTGGGATTGGGACTGGGACTGGGATTGGGACTGGGATTGGGACTGGGATTTGGACTGGGGTTGGGATTGGGATTGGGATGTGAGGAGCAGGGACACAGAACCAGCCTGGCAGGATCTGTGTGAGCATCACCTGTCCTTGGTATTGGGATTGGGATTGGGATTGGGACTGGGACTGGGACTGGGACTGGGACTGGGATTGGGATTGGGATTGGGATTGGGACTGGGACTGGGATTTGGACTGGGATTTGGACTGGGATTGGTATTGGTATTGGGATTGGGACTGGGACTGGGACTGGGACTGGGACTGGGACTGGGATTGGGATTGGGACTGGGATTGGGACTGGGGTTTGGACTGGGATTTGGACTGGGATTGGTATTGGGATTGGGATTGGGATTTGGACTGGGATTTGGACTGGGATTTGGACTGGGATTGGGATTGGGACTGGGATTGGGATTGGGATTGGGATTGGGATTGGGATGTGAGGAGCAGGGACACAGAACCAGCCTGGCAGGAGGGCTTTCCCTCACTCCCCTTCTCCGTGCCCTAAAGCAGCTCCTGCTGAGATGAGCCCCTGGGGCTCCTTGCCCCCTCTCCAAGGCAAACACAGACAGCTCCGTGCCCGCTCCCAGGAAATCCATCTGCCAGCATTCCCCTGGGGATCTGTGTGCTTTGCTGAATGCAGTGCTGCAGAGCCTGGACGCCTTTTCCATCTCACATTGAGCTTTGGATGCTCCTTCTTTTCCCCTTCTCCCTCCACAAAGAACACCAGAGGCCCTGGCTGTGTTTTCCCTGGATCCTGGGCTGCTGGAAACCAGAAGTTTGTCTGGAAGAGGAGGGCAGGAGGATCCTTTCCCCTTGCAGAGCTGCAGGCCAGGCTCTTTGGCCTCCTCAAGCCTTCATGGTGAGCAACAAATTGTCCTATAAAAATTCTCCTCTTGAGTTTTATTTTCCTGAGGAGCAAGGGCCAGCTAGGAAATTTGGGATTTAAATGTCCTACTTTTTAACTGGACAGCAAATCGAAGAGAAAGTGGCTGAAATCCAACAGGGCTCTTCAGATTCTGCCTCTCCCTGAAAACAGAAGGAAAATCAGGATCCTGTGCCCAGACCAAGAGAAAAGAAAGGCTGGGGGGACACCCAAGCATTCCCTTTTCACTCCTTTTTCCCCTTCTTTCCTGTTCCAGCCTTACTGTGTGGACAATATCCAGGGAAATGTGAGTTTTGGGGCTCTCTAAGAAGCCTCAAAAAAATCTCCAGAGGTTGGAATGACACAGATCCTCCCATTTTAGTGATTTTCACCCTAATTATAAATAAAGTGCAACATAGAAAATCCTTTCAGAAAGGAATTTCTTCATCTGTCAACCCCTGGGCTCTGGTTGCCAGCGCTCCAGGCTGGATTATCTCTTAAAAAGGAAGCTCCAAACCACAGCCTCCTTTCCCTGCTGGATCCATGGCCATGGTGGTTTCCTTGGAAAATCTTGGGAATGCTGAGTAACCTGGGATAGCGGGAAGTGTCCTGCCCAGGGCAGGGGTTGGAACAGGATGATTTTTAAGGTCTCTTCCAACCCAAACCATTCCAGGATTCAGCGCTGGAACCATTGGGCAATATTTTGACTTTGGATTTTGAGTTGGGAGTCCAAGGGGGTTTTAAGGGATTTGAAATTTGCAATTTGTGGTTGGTGTCGCTCTCTGAGCTTCGAGCTGGAGTTATCCAGAGAAACTTTCCTGGGATCTGAGGCACCTGGGAACCAGTTCCCAACAACATCTTTCCATTCCCAGGGAAATCCCACCCCCTCTCATTTCCTTAAGCACAACCTCCCTCATCCTTGGGCTGCCCCGAAGTGGGGCCAAAACCGCTCTGACTTTTGTTTTCTCGGTGGCAAAGCTGGAGCTGCAAATCCAGGGTGGAGGATTTGGGATGGGCAGGGTTGGGAAGAGCATCCTCTTGGCCACGGGAGCATCTCCAGCTGCTCAGAGACAAATCGGAGACGAATGAACCGGAGGAAGAATTTCCTCTGCAGAGGGCTCTCACCCGCCAGCTCCCTGCTCCCAGCAGAGGTCAAGAGTTGAAAAATGAAGAAGAAAGGAAAAGGGATGGAAAGATCCATCTTCCCTCATGAAATCCCCGGAGCAGGGGGCATTTGGAAGTGATTTTCCACCGGGCTGAGAGCTGTTTCTGGCCCTTTAGCAGCCATAATTCTCTTCTCAAACCTCATCGATTTGGATGTTGGGAAGTGTTTTTATCCCACATCCTCACGGGTGTTGGAAGAGGAGCAGGGCTGGTTGCAGGGCTGAACTTCCACTCTCTGCTTTGTGCTCTGTTCCTTGAAATTCCAAGATTTTAAAGGCACTGGGGATCAGATGCAAAGAGGTTTGGATTCACTGGGATGGCTCTGATAAAACCCACGCAAGGAGAGGAAGGAGAGTTTCAGCCTGGCTAAAGGAAATCAAAATAAAATTCCTTTCTGGAAGGAAGTCAAGAAAATTATTTTCCTTCTGTGTTTCTGTCTCTCTTCTCCTGGCTTATAAAAACACCTTGGCTGGGATATTCCACCAACTCTGCCTTTTATGAAAAACCCCTGCTCAGGCTGTGCAGATCTCACGCTGTTCCATGAAAGTAAAATTTTATGACCAGAAGCGGAAATTAGGAAGGAACTTTTTTGTTGTTGTTGTTGTCTGTTGTCGGGGCTTGGATTTTGTTGGTAGTCAGGAGGGTTTATTTATTTCTGGTTTTTCTACAGCACAGCCACATCTGGGCTCTCCAGGGGTTTTTTTGGGGATGCTGCTCCAAACAGGTGCTGATGTTGGGAAGCTGAGCAAGGGCTGGGTGATGCCTTCCCCGGAGCAGGGAGGGTTCTGTGGCTCCCTGAGGATTTGGGTGGGACAGTAAAGGTCCTGGAACAGCCTGGTGGGGTGACAAAGTGACTGTGACAAGGTGGGAGTTATTCCCTGCTCCCCTCTGGATACCCAGAGCTGTGGATCACAGTTTGCTCTGAGCCCACATCCAACACCAGCTGCTTCTTGGCTGCCAAGTGCCAGCAGGAGTCTTTTTTTTTTTTTCTTTTTTTGCCATTTCTCACTTGAAATGGAGCAGTTCTGTTTTTCCATTAATTCCTCCTCCTCTGCAAGAAAAAAAAAATCCTGTGGAAAGGAGAAAAAAAAACATTCTAGGAGGTCGTCACTTGTTCTTTCTTTCTTTCTTTCTTTCTTGGGTGAGTTTCAGTGCCCCTGAGGGGCTGTGACACCTGGAGGGGTTAAAGGAGCTGCACAAAGTCAAAGCCATTCATTGCAGGGCTGCTTCCTCCTGGTTTCCATCACCAGCATCCACCCATCCCTCCATCATCCATCCATCATCCATCCATCCATCATCCATCATCCATCCATCATCCATCCATCATCCATCCATCCATCATCCATCCATCCATCATCCATCCATCCATCATCCATCATCCATCCATCATCCATCCATCATCCATCCATCCATCCATCATCCATCCATCATCCATCCATCCATCATCCATCCATCCATCATCCATCATCCATCCATCATCCATCCATCCATCCATCATCCATCCATCATCCATCCATCCATCCATCCATCCATCCATCCATCCATCATCCATCCATCATCCATCATCCATCCATCCATCCATCCATCCATCCATCCATCATCCATCCATCCATCCACCCATCATCCATCCATCATCCATCATCCATCCATCCATCCATCCATCATCCATCCATCCATCATCCATCCATCCATCCATCATCCATCCATCCATCCATCCATCCATCCATCCATCCATCATCCATCCATCCATCATCCATCCATCCATCCATCATCCATCCATCCATCCATCCATCCATCCATCCATCATCCATCCATCCATCCATCCATCCATCCATCCATCATCCATCCATCCATCATCCATCCATCTATCCATCCATCCATCCATCCCTGCATTCCCTGGGACAGATTCAGAGCCCCCAGGATTGGTGGGAACAGTGACCTGGGACCAGCTGTGACTCCAGACAGGGCTACTCTTCTTCTCCAGCTCCTCTGGACCAGCATCCCAAGGATTCCAGGCCATGGATCTGCTCTCCCTGCTCTGGGGCAGCATCCCAAGGATTCTAGGCCATGGATCTCCTCTCCCTGCTCTGGAGCAGCATCCCAAGGATTCCAGGCCATGGATCTCCTCTCCCTGCTCTGGAGCAGCATCCCAAGGATTCCAGGGCATGGATCACCTCACGGATCACCACAGACACCCCGTTTGGGATGGGGGATGCAGGTCAAGCCCTGACCCATTTGTTTCCCCCCAGCCCAAATCTCTGCTCAGCCTCAGCAGATTTATGGGGCAGCCATGAGGATTTCACCAGCTCTTTATTAATGATGCAGCCCCCAAAAAAGGGGGGCAGCGTTTCTTCCCAAGGCCTCTCCGAGCCCAGGATAATCCCGGGAGGGATTTGGCTGCCCCCAACAGAGGTTTAGTGGTGGGCAATGCTTTACAGCCCCTTTGTTGGAGCAGGGCTGTTCCTCCAGCATCAAAGCACCAACGGAGGCTCTGGGATGGGCTCTCCATAAATCTCTCCCCTCTAATCCTGCCCTTCCCACAGTTTGCAAACTGGGGGAAGCTGGAAGGGCAGAATGGACTGGGCAGTGTAAAGGTTTAACCCTTTGTGTTTTGGGGGGATCTCCCTGGGAGCAGAAGAGTGGGTAGAAGGAGAAGAGGTTTGGGTTGTGCTCAGCAGTTAAACCCAGAGGCAGAACAAGGAGCTCCTCTGGAAATTTGCTAATTCCAGCACTGGATATAAGGAATACAGCTGGCTGCACTACAGTCACCTCAAGCTAGTTAAGCCATGAAATCTGATTTGGTGGTTTTTGTTGTTTGCACCAACACCTTTGTCAAGGCTGGGTTTTGTTAGACTGGACTGACCCTGTCCTGTCATGCCGCCAGTGAAGGGATTTTTATGCTCCCCGTGCCACTGGAGGTGGGGAATAGATCCCAGTCCAGCAATGATCACCTGAGGGTCCCACCTTGTGTGACAGGGGGATTCCCACCCTCCTAACCCTGCTCCCATAAATATTCCCACTTTGGGATTTCTCCCTACCCAAAAGCAGCAAGCCCAGGAGCAGGACTGGGGCAGTGAATTCATCCCTTCCTTCCCCCATCTCCCATAAATATTCCCACTTTGGGATTTCTCCCTACCCAAAAGCAGCAAGCCCAGGAGCAGGACTGGGGCAGTGAATTCATCCCTTCCTTCCCCCATCTCCCATAAATATTCCCACTTTGGGATTTCTCCCTACCCAAAAGCAGCAAGCCCAGGAGCAGGACTGGGGCAGTGAATTCATCCCTTCCTTCCCCCAACTCCCATAAATATTCCCACTTCGGGATTTCTCCCTACCCAAAAGCAGCAAGCCCAGGAGCAGGACTGGGGCAGTGAATTCATCCCTTCCTTCCCCCATCTCCATTTTTTAGGCACTGAACTGAACTTTGTGTGGCCATAAAAGCCCGCGGGTTTTTTCAAGGCAGCTTTCCAGCAGCGATGAAAGGTCCTGCAGCGGGCAGAGGCTGCTTTGGGAATGGAACAAATTGTGGGTTTATGGCTCCCCTGTGTGTGGGGGGCTGTAAATCTCCCAACTTTTAACGCATCTGTTCTTTTCCGAGCAGACTACCAACGGCTCGAGAGGAGAGGGAGAAATATCCGACATTTCCTGACATTGGCTGCCCTCGGGAGTTCCTCAGGAAGGTTTTTAAAGGAATATTTATGGATGATCCTGGTGAATCAGGCCCTAAAAGGTACCAAGAATGGGCTGGTGTTCATTAACATTTGGGAAATGTGCATTGAGGATTTCCCTGTGGAGGGGCAAAAGAAATGGAGTGAAAGTGAAGGAGCTTTCGAGTTAATCCCGTTCTCTTTTCAGGTTATTGTTGTTGCTAAAAATCAGAACCTTATTTTTTGATGAAGGGAAAAAAATACTAAATCCACTTCTGATATGATTTTCCTCAAAACTTTCTTTCCACAATTCCATACTGAGGGAAAAAAGCAGATCTTTAACTGAGACTTGTGAAATCCCTCAGAGGTTATTCAATATTAATTACTCTGGGTTTAGGAATAGGAAAATTAGCACAGGAGGAGGAATGGGTTGGTGGAAGAGCATCCTGGTGCCTTTTCCTGAGGCCAACTTGAGTCACTTTAAAACCCCTGTAAATTCAGTGATGAGAAAGTCCCTCAGAGTGTGAGGATCAGGAACTCCTCTCGGATTTGTCCTTTCTGGAAAGCGCCTTTGGAACAGATTTATTCAGTGGATCCATGGGGAACATAAAGCCCCACACATCCTCTGTCCTGATCCTTTCAGTGTCCAAAAATTCCAGGAACAACCAAGAAGTAAAAATAAATTCTTCCTTCTCCTCACAAGCTTTGGAGCTGTGATACCTCAGGTGCTCCTCCATGGGGGTGATGGCAACCAGGAGGACCTGGCTGAACATTTCCATCCATGAAAAAATGCTTGGGATTGGCTCTGCTCAGCTCTGGCTGCTCTTGGCACAAGAACAGGAGGTGAAGAGCTCAGCCCAGGCAGAGCAAACCCATCCCCAAACCCTGAGATCAGAACCTTGGGGAGGCACCAGGCAAAACCAGGAGGATTTTCTGCCCTGAGATCAGAACCCTGGGGAGGCACTGGGCAAAACCAGGAGGATTTTCTGCCCTAAGACTGGGGAGGCAACAAGTAAATAAAGCAGGATTTTCTGCTCTGGGACTGGGGTCTTGGGGAGGCACTGGGCAAGAGCAGGAGGATTTTCTGCTCTGAGATCAGAACCTTGGGGAGGCACTGGGCAAAACCAGGAGGATTTTCTGCTCTGGGATTGGGGTCTTGGGGAGGAACCAGGCAAAACCAGGAGGATTTTCTGCTCTGGGATTGGGGTCTTGGGGAGGAACCAGGCAAAACCAGGAGGATTTTCTGCTCGCTGAGCTGCAGCTGCTCTGCTGCATCCTCAGGGGAGGGGCACGAGGAGGGGTGCAGAGGCGGGATGACTTCACCAGCAGGACAAGGACAGGCTGGTGTCCAGCTGATCCTTGTGAAACACCCTCTGGAGTGCGCTGGGAGCTGTTCCCAGCCCCGGCCATCGCTCGAGTCACTTCTAACCCAATACTGGCTTCTTACCACAGGCGTGGAAAAGGAGTTTTTTTGCTTCTCAGTGACCTCATGAATCCAAGACACTGCCAACTCTCCATCCAGCTTGGCATTAAAGCATCAACACTTCCCTCCCAAGTGAAAAGGGAGTCAGAGATCCTGTGCTTCCCCGTGCCCTTTGCTCTCCCTCTGTCCTGAACTGGGGGGGTGACCTTTAGGGAAGCCCCCACTGCTCCATTGAGCTGCATTTGCAACTGGATCCTGCAGGCAGAGCTGGGAGCAGCCCTGGGGATCCTTGGATTTGTCAGTGCAGCTCAGGAGCTCCTGTGGGACAGCTGGGCTTGGTCCCTGGCTGAGCATTCCCAATCCCTCAGAGTGGCTGCTCCAACCCTTCGCTCACGGCTCCCGCGCGTTTCCAACATCTCTGCTCAAAAGAAAGCTCCATCTCTCCCCCCTGTTTCCTTCTCTGCTTGGAACTTGCACAAATCCTGCCCAAAATTTAACCCTGGCACCTCTCCCAGCCGTGGGTGTCAGCACTCCAGCATGGGGCAGGGGATGGCTGAGACCTCACTCGTTTTTGTGGCACCTTTTGGTCACCTTTGGCACCTCTCTGGTACCAAATTTACCGGGTTTCCCCCTTTTCCAGCTCTTGCCACCCCTCGGAGGGCACTCTGGAAGCACCGAGGGTTTCCTGGCGTGGCTGCCTGTGGAATGTGGCACGGACAAAGCTGGAAAAGTGGCCAATAAATCCAGGAGGTTTTCCTCCCTTTGCTGCTCCCTTTGGGATGACATGAAGATGCAGCAGAGAGGATGAGACTGGGATTCTGCTCTGTTTGCTCCTCAGCCTGTGGGTAAATTTTCTTCTAGTGTGAGAAGAACTTTGAGAATTTTTTTTTTTTTTATGAAGGAAAACAGAGGGATAACAACCATGGGTGCTCATGGGCTCTTCCTGGGAAGCAGCCCTTAGGTCAGGGGTGGATAATCAAAACTGGGGGGTGAAAACCAAGGGCCTGGTGCCCAGCTGGTGCAAATTGGCCACATTCTTAAGATTTTAATGAGTTTGACCCCCACAGTCACCTGCGTAACTCCCTCACATGCTCCTGGGAGAGGCATTGTAAGGAGAAGGGGAAGTTATTCCTCTTGGAAATCTTTCCTCCTTCTCTGTGCAGAAGGGAAGCTGAGTCCTGGCTGATCCAGGCAGGATGGAGGCACTTTGAGACAAGGACTTGGCTTGGCTCTGTGGCAGTGTGGAATATCTTCCTATTTAAGTTCCATAAGTCAGAGGAAAATGCCCCAAAATGGTGGGAATGAGCCTTGAGAGCAGCCTGTGCCGTGGGGAAACAGCAGCAGGAGAGGCTCAGCAGGGCTGGAAAGGTTGTGCTTGAGGAAAATTCCCTGTCCTGGAGGTCTGCACAAGCCCAGGACCCACCTGCAGGGGTGGCAGAGCCTCCTGGGCTGGGGACATCCAGGGACCTCCTGGAGCCAGGACATCCCCTGAGGTAAGTGCTCAGTGGGACCCTGACCCTATGTGAGCCACAGGGATCCCCATGGCCAGTGCTCGTGTGAAACCAGCTGCAATCCTGATTTTCTCCCTCCCCTGGGAAAGGTTCTGGGCTCCCCGGGCTGGTGGTGGGAAGCAGGATCCTCCTCTCTTGGCCAAGGCTTCGTCTCGGGCCAGCCCCAGCCTTTCTCTGGATTAATTTAAGATGAAGTGTCAGGTTTGGGGGTGGGAGATGCTGTCTAAAACTTGTTTGGTGGCCTGGCTGGATAAATCCCTGTGGAATTTAATTTATCTGAGCTGACACCAGTGTGAATCACGGCAGCATTCCCAGCTCTTGGACATTTCCTACCAACTGCCTGCAGGGCTCTTGATTTTAGGGAAGACTAAAAGCATCTCAAAACTTTTAAAGGCTTTAAATAATAGTGGAGTTTAGGGGAAAAAAAATCACAGAGGAAAAAAACAACATCTGCTATAAAAATCTGCTGGCCAGGGGCAGCAGGAGCAGATCCCACTTAGCAGGGTTTGGCTGGTGGAGGTGGAAGTGCCTCAGCCCCGTGATCCCAGCACATCCCAAAGCTGTGCCTCATCTGTCTGCAGGATTAGACGGACACAGAGAGGCTGGGATAAAAGAAAAGACAGAGGGAACTTGATGGAAAGAGGAAGGAAATGAAAGAAAGGCTTCCAGGAAAGGGAAGGAGACAACGGTGTATTTATAAATACGGGGTTTAGGTGAAGGCTCTGGGATACAGTCCCACAATGAAATCCATGAGGTAGCTGTCTGTTCCCGGGATTTAACTGAAGAGTGACATCTCTTCAGAGGCAGGAAAGTGGTCAGGACTAAGCATGAAACATGCAAGATGGCAGAATTCAAAAGGATAAACATTATTTGATACCTTATTTATAGGGCACCACAGGGGAAAGGTAAAGGTTTCAGAAAAAGAAAGAAGCACTTTAATTTTATCTGGAGATTTTCCAACAATAAAATCTAATCCATCATTCTCCGTGTGTGACTGCTCTTAATGAAAATTTAGAGGCTGTGAGTGAAATTTAGAATTCCCAGGGGATGCTATTAGGAAGATGTCTAGCAGCTATGCAAAACCTGTTAGATCAGAGCCCTGCCAGAGGCCGGCCAGGGCTGCAGTGTGAAAAGGACGCCTCGGAATTTGGGGAGCCGAGGCCCCACCAGCCTCTCCCAGTGGATTCCTCAGATGGATTCTCATCCCAGGGCTCCCCCCGGGATCAGCTCGGCAGGGACACCAAGATCCAGCCGTGGCAGGCTCTGTGTTGATCCCAAAAGAGAGGGATTTGGGCCGTTTCTGTTTGGTTTTCACCCAAAGCACCTCACGGTGCTCGGAGCTGTTGCTTCCTCTCAGGTGCTCCCCAGGTTTTTTAACTGATCCCAGTTAAGAGCTCTCAAAAGAGGCAGAGGAAAAACCTATTTAATCAGAGAATCCTGGAGTGCCTTGGGGTGGAAGGGAATTTTAAAGCTCATCTTAAAGCTCATCCAGTTCCAGTCCCAGCACCTTCCACCATCCCAGGCTGCTCCAAGCTCTGCCCAGCCTGGCCTTGGACACTTCCAGGGATCCAGGAGCAGCCACAGCTTCCCTGGGAATCTGTGCCAGGACCTCCCCACCCTCCCAGGGAGCAATTCCTGCCCAATATCCCACTTAAACCTACCCAAGGTTTCTCCAAGGCAGATCCAACCTGGCTTTGGATTCCTCAGCCCATGTTGGAGCTGCCCAGAGCCACAAAATTCCTCTCATCCCTTCTCATTTCCAATCCTCTGCACTTTATTTTTAATTAAAGCAGATCACCAGATTGTTTCCAATAGTTTTTAGTGGTCAAAAAGGAGCTTCCATTATAAAGACAATAACGTTCAATTATTGCAGGGCCTGCGTGTACATCATGAATCAGTTTAATACCAAAATCGCTGCCAATTATTCAGCTGATTCAAAATGAGGCTCCATCAGAAAATGTTAAATCACAGGATAAATCTGTCCTGGGCAAGGCTTTAGTAATCACAATTCTCTCAAAGCAGAAAAAGCTTTTCTAAAAGCAGAGGGGAAGAAAAGGTTACAGCTTAAGCCAGACATTAAATTGTAATGCCAGATGTTAAAGAGTTGACTGAAATTATTGGCAGCTATCAAATGCAAGATACTGCTGGGTGCAGAGCCCTGCCACCAAGTTTGTAATCTGGGCAATGGATTTAAATATTCCTGTCATTTTCTGTCTATGGATAAGAGGCAGTTTGGATTATAGAGTAATAACCTCCTAATTCTGAGCAGATGAGCATCAGCCTCCTGCAACATCAGAAACCAAGCTCAAGTTTAATGTGGAGCCTTCAGTAAGAGATGGTTTTCAATTCTGTAATTCTTTTGGATCTGTGGAATTAAGCACAGGACACTGCTGGGACCCCTGTGCCTGCAGACAGCAGAAGAGAATTCCTAAAATGCAGAACAAAACACCCAAAAAAGGGTTCACAGGTTTTTCATGTCGATCTTTTCTACCCTCAAAGTTTGCTTTATTTCAATTTTTCCATGAATTTCTGTGCTGGAGAACTCCAGAACCTGGGATCACTTGGAGCAGGAGGTGCCTGCCCATCGAGGGGGTCTCAGTCCCTTGGGTGGCTCTGCCTTTCCCCCTCTCCATCCCATCCCACATCCCATTGTCCCACTTTGTCCAGCAGGATTTGGGGGGCCTGGCACTGATTTCTTGGGGTGTGGGGTCCTTTAGAACTCCAGCCACGCGTCCTGCACCAATTCCCTCTGTGCCATCAGTGACTGCTGCCATCCATGGGGTGGAAATGGGACCTGGCAGCTCCTGCTTCTGGCCAGGATCTGGGAATGCCCCATTGCCAGGGGATCAGTCAGGGATCTGGGATTTTCCCAACAGGACACTGAGCACCTCCAGCCCTGCAGGATGGGATCTGCTCTCACTCCGTGCTCACTTTGGGGATGTCAGAAATGAATTCTGTGGTGACAGGAAAAGGGGGAAACTGGAAGAGAGGTGGTTTAGGTGGGATATTGGGCAGGAATTGCTCCCTGGGAGGGAGGTGAGGCTCTGGCACAGATTCCCGGAGGAGCTGTGGCTGCTCCTGGATCCCTGGAAGTGTCCAAGGCCAGGCTGGACAGGGCTTGGAGCAGCCTGGGATAATGGAAGCTTTTGGGGGTGCAATGGGATGGTTTTTAAGGTCCCTTCCACCCCAAACCCTTCAGTGATTCCATACTTCTGTGAACGGAGCTCTCCACAGGCACAAGCCTGTCTCACTCACTGCACCCTGCAATAAATCGTCCCCCACGCCTGGGCTGAGGCCGAAGTAACAAAACTCAGCTGCTCAGATGAGCCAAACCCCACATTTGATTTAATTTTGAATATTTTTCTCCCTCTTTTTCTCCCTCTTTGCTTGCTGCAGAGCTGAGAGCGTGGACGGCACGGCTGGGTTTGCTCCTGCCTCGGCACCACGGGACCATCCCAGCTCCAAGGCTGGAGGATGGGCAAGGAAAAGGTCAGGAAACATCCCCCCGACTGCAAGCTGAAGAAAAATGTTGGCAGAGCAAAGCTTGCCACAGGAAGAAAAGGTTGTCCTGGCTGTTCATATTCCTCCACATGGGGTGAGTAAAACTGTCGGTCAGAGTGAAGCGCCTGATGCACAGAGGGGAATAAAAACTCATTAAAGGGCCAAAAGGAAACCCTATTAAAATATCAAATATAAACCAGAGGAGACTTGATCACCCAAGTGCTGGAGGAGTGTCAGGGCTTGAATGAATCTGACTTTTTCTTTTTTTTTTTTTTTTTTTCCCCTGAAAGCAGAGGAAATGCGTTTTGTGGAAAGCCAGGTGGGATGAGGGGCAGGTAGGGTGTCAAAGAGCACTGATAATATTTCAGGGCCTCGCTCAGAGCCGGGAATACAAAGGGGATTTATCCGGTTTTCGGCAGGGAGGAGAGTGCTGGCAGATTTTTGAAGGAATTCCAAGGAGGTTGAGACTCATCTGGTTCTTAAATTGAGAGCTCTTGGCTGCCTCTGTGCAGAGGCAGGAGCATCTCCACTCCTCATTCCCGGGAATCAGCGCCGGTGGCTCCGTGTGATTTTCCTGCCCTGGCCCGGCTGTTGTCCTGCTGAAAAGCCAAGAAAAAAAAAAAGGATTAAAAAGAAAAAAAATCATTTCATGTGTTCTGAACTACCCAGAGAACCATCCTTCTCACAGCATCTCATTTCTGCTTTATGTGGTCTTGGGAGAGGAAAGAAATTACAGGGGGAAAGAGCTGAAGGAAATATTTTCTTTCCAGCACTGAAATGCGGAGCCTGGTTTCCAATGGATTCGTGCCTCAGAGCTGATGGACTTTGAAACCAAACTGAACTGGGGCTCTGTCAGGCTTTCACCCCTTCCTACACACCAGGAAAACCACGTGGGGGGAAAATAAACAGGATTTATTCCTCACTCAGAGGTACCCAGAGTCATCTTTTGGGGGTTTTCTCCTGTGTGGACCCACCTAGGTGTAAAGGCTTTTCCATGGTCCCATTTCTTCCTGGATTTGAAGTTTTTTTTGGTTGGGATTAAACTGAGAGAAGGTATAAATGAAGGGTTTCTCCCTCTTACATCTGTGTCACCTTTGGGATCTGGAGCTGTTGTCCAGTTGCTTGAACTTGGCACCACAATTCAGGAATTAATTGGGATGAGGTTGTGAGAGGAACATCACTGGGCCATCACCCCAGAAACCTTCATTCCCTCACAAAATCAGGGTTCAAGTGAGAGCTGGTTTCCCATTTCCCTCCCTGTGCTCCTATTTCCCTCCCTCTGCTCCCATTTCCCTCCTGCACAGTGAGGCACGTTCTCATCCCAAGCCCTTCTCCTGAATCCAGGTATTTATTCTTTTTTGGACGCCTGTGCTGGTTTCCTCCCATCTCAGCAACACCAAGGTACAAACAGAGCCCGTGCTTCCCTCACAGACACATTGGAATCACCTAAATCCATTTTTCCTCCTGAAACCTGAACTGGTCCCACACAGCAAAGCACCGAGGGGCTCTCCGAAGCTAAAAGGTGGGGACGTGCCCTCACAACCCTATGGAGAAAGTTTGAAAACCCCACAACTCTTTCCCAAAAGCTCAGTTCTAAGAATCTCGTTGCCATTTCCAACTCTGAACATCATTTTTGGGGCCAAGCACGCCCAAGAGGCATGATAGGAGTCAGCTGGGGTGGGCTGAGCTGCTGGAGCAGCTCCTGCCCAGGTGGGGTTGGAGGTTTGATCCTCAGAGCCTTTTCCAGCCCGTTCATCTATCCCAAACCTTTCAGCAGGTACAAACTTTGCAGCAGAATGAATGGAAATGGGACGTGGGAAGGTGTTTGAACAGATGTTTTAATGGTCTGTTTGCTGTTGTGGTCAGAGAGAAATTCCCTTTGATTTCAGGAGCTGGTGGGTGGAATCCCACTCCTCTGCCCTCAGCTGCTCATTCCCAGGGAGCTGCAGTCTCCAGGTAATGTCCCAACAGCTGCAGAGTCTCCTGGAAGCAGGGATGTGGGATAAATCTCTTTGCATTTTGTGTTTTGAGATGTTCCTGGGAGGGTGGGGAGGTCCTGGCACAGATTCCCAGGGAAGCTGTGGCTGTCCCTGGATCCCTGGAAGTGTCCAAGGCCAGGCTGGGCAGAGCTTGGAGCAGCCTGGGATGGTGGAAGGTGCTGGGACTGGAACTGGATGAGCTTTAAGATGAGCTTTAAAATTCCCTTCCACCCCAAGGCACTCCAGGATTCTCTGATTAAATAGGTTTTTCCTCTGCCTCTTTTGAGAGCTCTTAACTGGGATCAGTTAAAAAACCTGGGGAGCACCTGAGAGGAAGCAACAGCTCCGAGCACCGTGAGGTGCTTTGGGTGAAAACCAAACAGGAACGGCCCAAATCCCTCTCTTTTGGGATCAACACAGAGCCTGCCACGGCTGGATCTTGGTGTCCCTGCCGAGCTGATCCCGGGGGGAGCCCTGGGATGAGAATCCATCTGAGGAATCCACTGGGAGAGGCTGGTGGGGCCTCGGCTCCCCAAATTCCGAGGTGTCCTTTTCACACTGCAGCCCTGGCACAGATTCCCAGAGAAGCCGTGGCTGTGCCTGGATCCCTGGAAGTGCCCAAGGCCAGGTTGGATGGGGCTTGGAGCAGCCTGGGATAGTGGAAGGTGCTGGGACTGGAACTGGATGAGCTTTAAGATCCCTTCTACCCCAAAACCATTGCAGGACTCTCTGATTCCATGATGTCAGTCCCAGCCCTCGAGCTTGGCTGGATCTGGGCACAAACCCCAGCGGGGCAGAGCAGACCGAGCTGGGGCGATGTGAAATCCAATATTTTACACCCACACCACTAAAAGTAAAAAAGAAGCAGCCAACAACTCTTCATCTGGAAGGAGGAACCAGCGATGTCGCTGTGTCTTGGACCAGGCACAGCACTCAAGTCCTGACCATATTTAGCCATAAGATCATCTCCCAGGATTTCACAGAATCGTGGAATCACAGGATGGTTTGGGTTGGAAGGCACCTTCAAACTCATCCAGTTCCAACCATGGGCAGAAAATCAGGAATTTCTGCATGAGAGAGTGGTTTCAGAGAAAAAAAAAATCTTCTGGCCCAGCGCCAGTTGTGCTGTTGTTATTTCTCCCTGCTATCTCCATTCTTCATTTCATCCCCCAAATTTCTGCCTGGAGTTCCTCAAGGTTGCTAAAACCCTGTGGTGCTAAGGAGGCAGCAGCAGCAGGGAGGAAATTCTGTCCCTGGAAAATGCCCCACACAGCTGAATTCAGGCCACCTATTGAGGTGTCGGGTTTAGATTTTGTCCTTGTAAGCACAGAAACTTGAAACATTTTGCCCAAATGTGTTGAAAGCCACTAAGACATTCAAGATTATTCATGGGATAAATATTCATTTGCAGGAAGAGGGATTTTTATTTTTTAAATTTTTTTTTAATGCATGAATATTTCAGGCTGGGTGTGCAGTTGCTCAAAGGAAAAGATGATTAAATTCTCAGTGCTGTTTAAATAGTTCCTAATGTTAAGGATATCAGGAATTAAAGGTATTGAATTTATTTATCTTTTTTTTAAAGATGTAACAATGGAATAGAATCCCAGAATGGTTTGGGTTGGAGGGAACATAAAAACCATCCAGTTTCAACCCCCTCCCATAGGCAACTTCTGCTCAAGTTAAAATCCTTCCTATATTTTCTTTAACTGGTTTTCTAATTCTTATTATTAGTGAAACTAACTGCTGTTATTAGTGAAAATCTCCCTCAGAAGCAGTGCTCAAACTTCCCCTCCCAGCTGCTGGAACACCGTCACTTCACTGAACAATTTTAACCACAAACACATTGCACTTGTTGCCCTGAACACCAGAAAATATCTTTTATTTTATTCCCAGCTCCCGCCGGCTTTTTCCCTTCGAAAACTCCATTTTCTGTGCCAGCAGCACATTAAGACATCGCAGCTTCCCTTCTCCGGCTCTCCCTGGTTGAGAATTCAGAATTTTTTTTGAGCTCCTGTGTGGAGCTCTGGTACCATCTAGTGCTTGGTGGGGAGGGTCGGCTGCTGGATGTGGATTTCCCTCGCCGATATCGCGACAGAAGGTGGCGATCGGGGCCAGAAGCGGCGACAGCGGCTCCTCCTCCGGCTGCTGCGCCTGGGGGTGAGAAATAAAATTCGCTCTTTTGGAATTTATGGAGTTTAATGTATGGGAAGAAGAGGTAGGACACCAAGAAAAAAGTGCTTGGTTAGACCAGCAAGCAGATTTTTATATTCAATACAACAACAACAACAACAACAAAAATAAAATAAAATTTATAATCAGGTTATTTCGTGGAATGATTCTGCGGATTTATTTTGGGCTCGTTAACTACAATTTTGCTTCAGATTGTTTCATTTCCACAATTTCATAGTTGTAGACCTCAGCAATTTTGGGTGGTTTTCAGATGATTTTTTGGTGCTACTTTAATTTTGGTATTTTTTCCTTAAGTGTTTTTTTGTTTGTTTGTTTTTCTGCTCTCTTGGTATATATTTTGCAGTAGCAAATATATTTTAAGATATATTTTTTGCAAGCTCCTTTCTTGGTAAAGGCATTGCTTCCTTGGGATGGGAGTGTGAGAAACACGGCTCACTATTTCAAATTGTTATAAAAGTTTATTAAGGGATAAAAGGGACAAAAATCCCTTGGGAGTGTGAGAAACACGGCTCACTATTTCAAATTTTTATAAAAGTTTATTAAGGGATAAAAGGGACAAAATGCAGCACTGTTTTGGTGATCAGCCAAAAAACACCCTGTTATCTTAAAATAATGTTCTTTACATCCCGTTCCATTTCAGGGGTACATGCACATTTATAAGAGTCTACACATATTCAAACATTCCTGTGAGTTTAGGTGAATTCTCATGAATTTTTGCTTGCTTTTAACTTGTCTGCATCTTTCAGATTAAATCAATATATTTTATTTCTTCTCGTGGTTTCATCCTGTTGTTTTTACACGAGCAGTCAGTAAATTGGGTTCTGGTTTTTGGTTACTGTTATAATTCAGATGAGACAGTCCACAAAATAATAAGCAACTACCTAATTACCTTACACTATTCTCTGAGTCAGTTATATGAATAAAAGCATTTTAACATCAGTCTTTATTTTAATATTATCTTATGGCTTAAAATATATTTATCACACTACTATTTGTATAAAATGTACAGTGCATACGTAAACTGACAGATTATATTACAGCAAAAAGCAGTAAAAAGGAATTACAAATTGTACCATAGCAGGATCTCTGTGAGCAGTAATAACTTGCAAAAGCTAATACATAAATGTAAGAGGCAATACCTATATTTTATATATATATATATATATTTGAAATAATCTCATACCAATCTCCTGAATAAACCAAATTCCTTTGTCTCACTCTTTTGGATGCTCTCTCATTCATTATATTCTTTATATTCCTATATTTTTACATTCTGTGAGAGAGCACCCAAATATATATATATAAATACCTGATTTTTTTGATTTTTTTTTTTTAATTTTTTGTGACCAAAACTGCTCAAAAAATTCGAGGTGAGGCCAAGGCCAGTGTAGAGTGTGCTGTAGGGGGTGTTCATTAATGAAAAATGTAAATAATTAGCTGTAAGAACTAATCAGGAAAATGGGTGTGGGGGGGTTTCTGTAATTAAAAAGGCAATTGTTCTTAATGCGGTAACTAAATATAAAAGACTCAATTAGGTAGCAAGGGCGCGGGGGCCTAAGTAATTACAGAACTTGTGTTTGTGTTTTCACTAAGGGCTGAATTTGGAATAAGCAATTTTAAGTTTTGGAGGAATGCGGGGGGTGTTTAAGAACCTCAATTTGGCCAGATTTGTTGCAGGATGGAGTAGTTCGAGCTTCAGGGGAAAATGCGCAGGATTTTTGAGTATGAGCTCAATCCAAGGCGAGTTTAAATCGAGTATTAATGGGTATATAATGGGAGGATACACGTTAAAGAGGGAATATTTAGTATTTGGAGACTGAACCTTCCTACTGCCTCTGCCAAGGGGAAAAGAGGAGAAAAACGTGCTCGGGAAATGAGGATAAAACGAGGCGATGTCTTCCAAGAACTACACAGAGGTGGGGGTCTCCTTTATCCGAATAAAGTTACTTTTTTGCAGGACTTTGACCCTGGGTGAACACCGGCCTGTCCCAGCGGCATTGCCCGCACAGCTCGGCGTGCAGGGAACACCTGGTGGCACCGGGGCCACCATGAGGGACACGGGCACGGCACCCGCAGGGTTTAACGGAGACCAGAGCGTTTATTGAGGTGTTCTTTTGAAAGAATTCGATCTAAACGGTGCCAGCCACGCCCTCACCAAACATGGCGGGCGCTGTGAGGGCGGAAGGGGCGCGCGGGGCCCGCCCCGGGGTCGCCGACCCGGAAGTGCCGGGGGCTTTCAAAGAGTGGCGGGCGGCGGGAGCGGGAAAAACAACGCCGGGAATTACACCGGGAATGAATGAATTAATTAATGAATTAATGAATGAATTAATGAATTACATCGGGGATTAATTACAAACGCCCGGAATTGCGGGGGAAGCGGCACGGCTGGAGGGTATGCGGAGCTCCTTAAGGGGAGGATGGGCTGGGGCTGTGTTATGGCTGTTGGGGCTGAGGGCGAGAGGTGGGTGAGGAGGGATGGGGGTGTGGGAGGGAGAGGAAAGGAGTGGGATAGGGGGGGATCGGGATAGGAAAGGAATGGGATAGTAAAGGATTGGGATATGGGGGGATCGGAATAGTGAAGGATTGGGATATGGGGGGATCGGAATAGTGAAGGATTGGGATATGGGGGGATCGGGATAGTAAAGGATCGGGATAGTAAAGGATTGGGATATGGGGGGATCGGAATAGTGAAGGATTGGGATATGGGGGGATCGGAATAGTGAAGGATTGGGATATGGGGGGATCGGAATAGTGAAGGATTGGGATATGGGGGGATCGGGATAGTAAAGGATTGGGATATGGGGGGATCGGAATAGTGAAGGATTGGGATATGGGGGGATCGGAATAGTAAAGGATCGGGATAGTAAAGGATCGGGATAGTAAAGGATCGGGATAGTAAAGGATCGGGATAGTAAAGGATCGGGATATGGGGGGATCGGAATAATGAAGGAATGGGATAGTAAAGGATTGGGATATGGGGGGAATCGAGATAGTAAAGGATCGGGATAGTAAAGGAATGGGGCAGTAAAGGAATGGGGCATGGAAGGATCGGAATAGTAAAGGAATGGGGCATGGAAGGAATGGGATAGTAAAGGATCAGGGCAGGGAATGATCGGGATATGGGGGGATTGGGATAGTAAAGGATTAGGATAGTGGAGGATTGGGACACAGAAGGATTGGGATAGTAAAGGAATAGGCCATGGAAGGATTGGGACACAGAAGGATTGGGATGTGGGGGGATTGAGACATTAAAGGATTGGGATATGGGGGGATTGGGACACGGGAGGATTGGGACAGGGAAAGATCAGGATATGGGGGGATTGGGACTTTAAAGGAATGGGACATGGAAGGATTGGGACTTTAAAGGAATGGGACATGGAAGGATTGGGACATTAAAACCCATCCACTTAAAACCCCCTGCCATGGGCAACTTCTGCTTAAGTTAAAATCCTCCCTCGGTTTTCTTTAGCTCATTATTGCTAGTGAAAAACTCTTCTCCCAATCAGTCCTCAAATTTTCCCTCCCAGGTGCTGGAGCACCCTCAGTTGTTGTGGGGGATGTTTGAGCCTGGGGACAGGCAGAGGAATTAGGGGTGTTGTTAACAGGAGTTGTTATCATGGAATTCTGGGATGGGGGGGATCTTTAAAGCTCATCCTGTCAGCAAAATTTGGAAAGGATTAAAAAAACTCCTCTGGAAATACATAGTGATGAAGAGTCAAGGCTTTACTTAATCCTGGCCAGGATGTGACATGGAAAATACTCCATATACAGATTTTTTTTTTTTTTTAGACATCTTGCAGATTTATCAACACAAAACCCAAAGCAATTCCTGTTCACTGGTCTCAAATTTAGGGTTACATCGTTTCCAACAATCCAGTCCCACCCTGTGCCACACCTTCCATTAGATCAGGATACTCCAGCCTGGCTTTGGACACTTCCAAGGATCCACGAGCAGCCACAGCTTCTCTGGAAACTTTTGCCAGGGCCTCCCCACCCTCCTGAAAAAAGATTTGTCCCAAAATCCCCTCTAACCCTGCCCTATCAGTGGGAACTCGTTCCCTTTCTCCTCACTCCACAGCCAATCCCACCAAACCCACCAGCAGAACATCACATCTCATGATTTAAAGCTTTTTCTTTTTTCCTCTCCTTATTTTCAGGGTTCTCCAAGCTCTGGATGGAAGCTCCAGTGGGTTTTGAGCTGCTGAGTGCACTGAGGATGGAACATCTCAATCTCTAGTGTCATTTACGCAACGGAGAAGAAGAATTTGGGTCTTGGAGGAATTTTTTTTTTTTTTTCTTCCCTTGTTGAGGAAAACGCCTTAAAAGTACGAATGGACCATCAGTGTTACCCTGGTGGCTGCCAGGTAGTTCCAGTTTGGAAGTTGGTGGCCATGTGGCCATCAGAAAAGGAGGAGAACGTAATCCTGATCAGTGATGATGATGATGATGATGAAGGGGAGAGCACCCAAGGGAGTTCTGTCATGTTTGTAGAGCCACAGGGTAAGAGCTGTTCCCTTGGTGCTGCTGCAGTTCCCCTGAAAGATTTGGGGAATAAACTGAATTAATTCTGTGTTGTGCTTGAAGTCTGTCCTTGTGCTGCACAAGGGACTAAAGCCAGGAGGAAATCCCTGATTTGCAGGGATATCTTTGATGGCACTGATGCTTCAAACTGAGCTCAGACTGGGCCTTCTCAGTGTCAGCTGGGTCCTTTTAGATTTCATATCCTCTGGTTTGATAGTTCATGGAAGTTTTGTATGCTGTTCTGTCAGATCCCCCCCCCCCCACCCCAGAAAAAGAAAAAGTGCTTTAAACTGTTCAAGAAGTAAATACCAGTAATTCCTGAGGAAGTTGTAGCTACCTTTCCACCAATTTACACCTCCTGTTCTCTTTGCTGCAGAGAAATCTCCCCTGGAAGAGACGAAATCAGAAGAACTGGTGGATGAGGAAGGGGATTTAGTGGTTACCTACTGTAAACAAGCAAATGTGATGCCTCATGCCAGGCACGACTGCACCACTCACCCCTTTGAGTATGTCCAGGGCTGGGCAATCCCATTTGAGCTCCCATTTCACACATTTTTAGCTTTGTATCAGCTGCAAGCAGCAGTAGAGCTGGGTAAGGATGTGATTTCCCTAAATAACCTTTTGCTTTTTTTAACCTTGCAGGAGAAGAGAGAGTGATACTTGCTCCCCACTTGGGAAAAATGCAGATATTTGTGAGCAGTGCTACTGCTACATCTGTGACAAACTGGCTGCTGAGGTAAGGGCCACAGCTTGCAGGAGACAAAGCTGGGGATTAAATGAGAGCTTTAGACAAGCCCTGCCTTAGGCTGAGATTTTTGGCAGCTGTGCTCAGGTGACTGTGCCTAAACCACTCTGGCTTGTGAGTTCTTAAGGACAGCAGGTCAGGTCTTAGATAAAATGGGTTATTGAATGGACAGGAGGGGACATAGAAAGGGCTTTTAACAGTTATTTATTGCAGTGAATTAAACAAAGAACTCCAGCAGGCTGCACAAAGCAGTGCACAATAACAAGGTACCTGTATTAAAGCTGGCAAAGAAATAGGATAAATTAGGAATCAGTAATTCTACCCTCCCAGGAAAGAGTTAAGGTCTCTAAGAGAATAATGCAGGAAATTTGATTAATATTTCCTCATAACTACCAAAAGTATGGTTCTGATGGGGTTTTTTTCTAGTCCAGACAGTTGCTGGAGTAAACATGAATTGATTGATGTTATGTATCCTGTTTGCTTCATAAATCAGATTGCTAAATCAGACATTTTTGTATTAATTAAGAGAAATGTCTAATTTCAGTCTTTTTAGACTGTGCTCAGAGGAGTTAGGAGTGGAGGGAATTGTGTGGGGGTGGTTTATTTGGCTGGATCTGTTGTGGGTTTCAGAAGAGCTGTGAGCAGAGTTGGGGTGAACGTGCAAAGACAAGACTTTGGTCCTGGTTTCCAGAGGGGAAGGTGCCAGCCCTGAGGGTCTCTGTGAAGGGCTCAGCAGTGAGATATGATTGATAAGGGACTTTTTTGTAGTGGTTGCCATGATATCAAATTGTTGCCTGCCAAAATATTTATAGGTGTTAAGAAGGATGAAAGGAATGGTCACCCTTCACACAGTGTTGAGGGGAAAACACCAAAATCCAACAACCTCCCTCTTTTTTTCTTTTTTTTTTTTTTTTTTTTTTTTTTTTTCTGTTTGTGTTTTCTGACACAGTGCCTGCTTTGGACAACCCCTTCCCTGTGCCACTGCAATGCCCACAACAAAAGCAACTTCTGGAAAGGACAGAGGAAATCTGCCCTGGCTGGGATCCTGGCCTCCTTCAACCTGGAGCTGCTGGAGCTGGACACAGAGCTACGGCACGGGGGTAGGTGTTGTGTTCCCAAAAAAATCCTGGGGCTGCTCACCTTGTCCTGGCTGCTGTGTTCCCAAAAAAATCCTGGGGCTGCTCACCTTGTCCTGGCTGCTGTGTTCCCAAAAAAATCCTGGGGCTGCTCACCTTGTCCTGGCTGCTGTGTTCCCAAAAAAATCCTGGGGCTGCTCGGCCTCGTCCTGGCTGCTGTGTTCCCAAAAAAATCCTGGGGCTGCTCACCTTGTCCTGGCTGCTGTGTTCCCAAAAAAATCCTGGGGCTGCTCACCTTGTCCTGGCTGCTGTGTTCCCAAAAAAATCCTGGGGCTGCTCGGCCTCGTCCTGGCTGCTGTGTTCCCAAAAAAATCCTGGGGCTGCTCGGCCTCGTCCTGGCTGCTGTGTTCCCAAAAAAATCCTGGGGCTGCTCGGCCTCGTCCTGGCTGCTGTGTTCCCAAAAAAATCCTGGGGCTGCTCGGCCTCGTCCTGGCCTGGAGAACAGCATGGCTCTTCCACATCAATCCTTGGGGAGTTTTTAAGGAGCAAATTCTTTTTCCATGCTTGCACCAGGGTTTGCATGTGCAGATTCCTGCTTTTCTCCATCTGGGGGAGTCATAGAATGGTTTGGGGTGAAATGGAGCTGGAAGATCTCATTCCATTCATCTCATTGCAGCCCCTTTCCATGGGCAGGGACATCTCCCACTCTCCCAGATTGCTCCAAGCCTGACCTTGGACAGTTCTAGGGCAGCCACAGCTTCTGTGGCACCCTGGGCCAGGCCCTCCTCACCCTCCCAGGGATGTTCCTTCCCAATATCCCACCTAAATTTCCCCTCTTTCAGCAACAAAGCTTTCCTGACCAATAAAACTGAATGCAAACAATTCCCTAAATAATTTCACATGGGGAACTTTCTCTTTTGATTAAAAAAAAAAAAAAAATTGCAAAAGCTCTTTGTGCATTTTTTTTTCCCTTTTTTTGTCTTGTCTCTTAGGAGATCTCCTAGAAAAATTCATCAAGGATCTTTCTGTAGCCTATAACAAATACCTGACAGGAGAAAAGTTGTGTCCCCCAGATCATGAACGTTCCTGGCAGCCAAACTTGCCCCCGGGGCAGTGCAATGTGAGCAGCTCACAGAACGTGGAGGTGGTGTACAGGTAGGTGACAACAGATTGGGGTTTGTCAGAGCAACTTTTGATTGATTTATTGAGTTGTAATCAGGATTGTAGCACCTCAGAGAGCAAAAAGAGAGTTGAGAGAGCTGACTTGGACAGGAAGGCAAATTGCTCTTGGCTGTGGTTTAAAATCCCTCTTAAATGTGTCTTTGAATCTGAACCTGATGATCTCTGGTTATTGTAACCTGGGGAAGTGGGAGCCTGGTTTTTGGGGTGGCTTTAGGTGGGATACTGGGACAAATCCTTCCCTGGGAGGGTGGGGAGGCCCTGGCACAGAGTCCCAGAGGAGCTCTGGCTGCTCCTGGATCCCTGGCCAGGGATGGACAGGGCTTGGAGCAAACTGGGATGGTGGAAGATGTTGAGGTTGGAATTTAAGGTTCCTTCCAACCTCATTTCTACAAATTTCTTCCTCAGAACGAGTTTCACCTTTTCACTGCCATAACAAACATTGCCAACACCCTGAGCATTGGTTGTGCCAGCACCTTCTCAGTGTGGTGGAGATCCTCTGAAGGCAAGGCTGGGCTCAGGCTGTGGGGTGGCCACAATTACCAGTTGTTTAGGAAGCCTGCTGTTGCTGACCCTTGATCTTACAGGCCCACTTGACTTTCTCAGGTATTCTGATGTTTTCGAGCTGGTAACAAGATTTTTAAATCAGGCAGAACAAGAAAGGCCCAAAGCTGCTGCTGTCATGCTGCTGGGAGCAGCTAAACAGATTGCCCTGCACAAAGATCCTGCTCTGTAAGTACCTGGCCCACTGAGAATCTTCCTTGTTTCCTGCAGGGGAGGGGAATTAGTGAGAGAATCCTGGGGTTTTGTTTATTAGGGGTGTGGAAAGTGTAAAAATTCCAGCCCGGGCTGCAGCACAGCAAGATTAAGATGAACACACTGGGGGAGAAGTGGGATTTGGTGGAAAAGAAGAGGTTGGATGTGAGAAGAAGAAAAGCAGGAATGAGAGTTTGAGACAACTCAAAAAAAAAATAAAAAATCCCTCACAAGGGAAAGCCAGATTTAATATTAAACAGCAAAGTTGGTTGGCAAAATTTGCTCCACTGCTAACAGGAGATCTTAGGCACAACAAAGGAAAATAAACAACAACAAAACCAACCCTAATCCAGGCATTCAGAAAAGGAAACAAAAACCGAGGGGAGTTTGGGACAAGACAAAAAGGAGCAGCAAAGACAAAAAGGAGCAGCAAAGACAAAAAGGAGCAGCAAAGACAAAAAGGAGCAGCAAAGACAAAAAGGAGCAGGCCTTAAAAGCTTAACAGCACTCCCACTTAACAGTACTTCAAACGATACCTGAAGCTTAACAGCTCACCAGAGAAACAGCTCTTATACCTAACTTGAGCTCAGCTTAAAATTTAACCTTAATAATTTCAGGGGAGTAACACTTTAACAGCATTTAACCTAACTTAGAACTTCCAAGTTACACTCAGCAACTCAGCAAAACAACTGCAGCATCACAAAGCTTTGCTTTGGGAAACCTGAACGATTTGGGGTTTAAATTCAGGAGTTTGGGTTAAAAGAGAGGGAAATGATGTGTGGATTGGTTGGAAACAGCAGCTCCCCTGCAGTTCCTGCTGAGGAATGAGCCAGGTTTGCAAGGAGCAGGCTGCTTTTGCTAGCTGGGAATTTTGCACCATGCTTTTGCACTTGGTTCAGTCTTTGCAGGAATTTTTATCAGAGTCCCAGCTTCCAAGCTTTTTCCTTAAAAAGTTTTCCTCAACGGTTGAATACAGAGAAGGGGAAAAGGCAGGAAGGGGAGGCAGGCATTAATTAGTGCTGGGTTTTTCTCCAGGCTGAAGAGCTGTCAGAACCTTGGCCACACGGCTTCCCTAAGGATTGCTGTCCCATTTCTGTTCCAAAGGTAACTGTGATTTCCTTGCTGCCTGCAGACTTTCTGCTTGGCTCTAAAAATGTGGTTTGGGTGACAGATGCTCTGTTGAGAGGCACGTGGGGAGCCAGAGCAGGTTGTGGTTGTTCCACCAAGCAGTAAATGGTGGCTGGGAGAGGTGGCAGCAGCAGCCTGGCAGGATTCCAGTGGGAAGGAGCACGGAAAAGCTCCCCCAGAGGCTGGAGAATGAGGACACCCAGCTCCCTTGGCTTAATTCACTTCCCATTTTAGCTCCATCTTTCACCTTTCCCCCCAAATTCACCTGCCACACAAGGTTGCGTGAAGAATTCAATTCTTCCCAACCCAGTTCTGTGTTCTCACCTTCTCTGGAACTAATGACAGGTACAGCCTAAATCCTTCAGCACTTTGCATTTTAAGTTGCTGTTTTGTTTTTTTTTTTTTTTCTTTAATTTCTTACTTGGAACAAAAAAGGGAAGAGTTTGTGTTTACCTCCCTGCCAAAATTTTAAAGATTAAACTCTTGTTTTTTACATCTCCATTTATCAATTGATACAAAAATGGTTCCAGTAGCAGGGAAGGTGCAGGAGCTGAGGTCCAGCAGTTTGAAGTGTTTGCTGCACACATTCCTTGGAGATCTTTGTTTTAAAGCTTAAACCCCACAGAGCCACAGCACAATAATAATTTCATTATTCACTACAGAACTTAAAGCAGAAATTCAAACACAGATCCAAACAAAAACCCCAAACTTGTGTAGTTTGCCATCTGATTAAAAAAGACTTTTCAAAATACCCTTTTGGAATTGTTTTTCTTTTCAAATCACAGGATCACAACCCGACTTCAGCGGATGCTGGTGTTGTGTGACTTCCCAAAAATTCTGTATGAGAAGTTTGTTGAATATTTTCAGTCCATCTCCCTTCCCTGTCACTGCTATGCCTTCTCAAACAGGTGAGTTCTCAGTAGATTTGCATCCAGTGGAATGTTCTTTCCCTGATAATAAAAGTGGGAGCACTTTAGGGGAATATTTCAGTACCTGCTGCTTTCCCTGTTTGATGCCATGACTGACCTATTTTCCCTAAACTTTCTTTCTTTTCCCCCAGAACTGAGCTCTAAACCCCAAAATATTTGATTAATCAAACTTCACAATCCTTTACGGAGCTAATTAGTGGCGTACAACAAAACCCTGTTAAAAATTTCTTTCTTTTTATCCTTCCAGCTTGAATGTTTTGCCCTGGGACCACATGTTACTGACCACAGTTTTAAAAGGCCAGAACATCACTGGGCAGAGGAGACAGAAAGGAAGGAAAATGTTCCTGTGGGAAGCACTCCCTGTTGTGGAGGCTCGAGTGGAGAAACTGCTGGAGAAAAAAAAGTGAGATTGGTTTGGCTTTTTTATTTTAGGAGCTCAATTTTTACATTTTTGACTCTGTGCTTTGGTATAATTGGGAAACATAGAGCATTTTTTTTTTTCTTTACAACAAGGCCAGGAGCTTCTTGGAGTTTCTCAAAGTCCTTTGAATGCCTCAGGACTAAAAAGAAAATATTTCTGGAGTGGCTCATTTCTGTGTCTCCATAAACCCTACAGGTTTTGCATGTTAATTCTTTTCTCTTCATCAAAGGCTGACAAGTGGAAGGCAGCCAGAAAAGTCTGTTCTGGGTCTTCAGAGGGCTGTACTCCAGAAAATCCAATATTCCAAAGAATCCAGTCCACTTAAAGAATTCAGCTGCAATGCAACCTCTGGTTTTATTTTGCCAGAGTTGAGATAATCTGGGAATAACCTCTAGGAGTTCATTTCCAGCTGTATTTCTGTCCTGCTGTGCAGTTTCTCCTGTGTGGGAAGCTCTCCTGGTTTGCTTCTTTCACTGTAGGACGTACTTGCCCTGTTCTCAGTTCTGCACTTCCTTCCCTTCCTTCCCTTCCTTCTCCCCTCCTGTTTTTCTCCCCAGGTATAAGGAAGTTGTTCGGTACCTGAGAGCTGTGAAATGCAATGAAAACCAAAGGTAAGTGGCTTTCCCCTCCTTTCCCTTTTCCCTTTCCTTTTCCTTTTCCTCTTGCTTTCCCTTCCCTTTCCCTTTTTCCCCTTTTCCCCCCCTCTTGCTTTCCCTTCCCTTTCCCTTTTTCCCCTTTTCCCCCCCTCTTGCTTTCCCTTCCCTTTCCCTTTTTCCCCTTTTCCCCCCCTCTTGCTTTCCCCTCCCTTTCCCTCCCTTTCCCTTTCCCCCCCCACTGTAGTGCTCAAGCACAACCCCAAATCCTATAAAAACCCCATCCTGATGAAACCCAAACCTTCATTTCCTCTTCCCAGGCTCCGAGACCTTCAGGATCTGATCCCATTCTACCTGTGCAAAACTGGGAATTTCCTGGATGCTTCCCATTCCCTGCTGTTCCCTGTGAGCAGCCTGGCCTGCTGCTCTGCCTGCAGGATCACCCCCTGCCAGTTCAAGGTCTACCTCAAGATCTTCAGGACAGGCTATGTTCCCTCTGGGAATGATGTGCTGGAGACAGGGCCCTGGGTTACAGCTGGCAAGTGTCATTCCAGCCTGTTTTTCCTTGCCTGTTGTTGTTTTTCCTTGCCTGTTGTTGTTTTTCCTTGCCTGTTGTTGTTTTTCCTTGCCTGTTGTTGTTTTTCCTTGCCTGTTGTTGTTTTTCCTTGCCTGTTGTTGTTTTTCCTTGCCTGTTGTTGTTTTTCCTTGCCGCTCTCCATTCACATTCAAATGAGTGACATCCTGAGCCCTGCTGGGATTTGGGTGAGGGTGGAGGAGGCCCTTGGATCCCTGGAAGTGTCCCAGAACAGAGTTGGGAGCAACCTGGTGTAGTGGGAGGTGTTGAGTTGGAACTGGATGGGTTTTGAGGTTCTTTCCAACCCAAACCCTGGAAAGAGCAGGCAGGAAGGATGACTTTGTGCTGGAGCATGGATTTACTCACTCCCAGCCTTGCCACTGTCACTGGGGACGTGGCTTTAAGTCTCAGCCATGACCTTGAGGAGAGAACCCCCTGATGGGAGATGTTTCATCATCAGAATCATTAGCACAGCCTCTGATAATTATCATCATCTCTCCTGGGCTTTGCTGTTCCTGCTGTGAAAGATTTATCTGGGACTTGTTCCCTGCTGGCAGAAAATTCTTGGAAGTGTGAGATCCCTCAGTGTGTGATGTCCACAACAAACACTTGTTTGGGATCACCTGGCTCAGTCTGGATTGTGTCCAGTTCTTTGCAGCTTTCCAGACCTGTGTTTTGGAGCTGCTCTTTATCTGTCCCACCACCAAACCTGGGTGAACACTTGTTGGCTCTGCAGAAGCAGGTCTGTGACTAAGTGAATAATCTGCTTGTGCTCCTGCTGTGCAGTTGTTTGGGGTGTGGAGGATCTGGCTTTGATGTTTTTTATTTCCATCCCTGCAGGCTCTCCCCTGAAGGACACTGTGATAATTAAGCAGGCACTCAAAATGCTCTACAGCAGCGAGGCACTCTACAGGAATGTGAGTGAGGCCAAAATTCCTTCTCCTGTCCTGTTCCCACTCCTTGACAATGCAAGGATTTATTCTGACTCCTTTTTTTCTCTCAGTAATTCACCCCTCTGCACAGATTTCACTTTGTAACACAAACGTTCTGTTGTATTTTAGGCCAAATGTTGGAGTTCCTTCATCATGATTTTGGGGAGCGGTGATTTGCTGGAAAAGAGGGGGAACCTGCATCCCTTATCCCTGGGAGAGCCCCCCCTTGGCTTCCAAGAGGTACCAGACAGTGCTGGGAGAATCTCCTGGCTTGGGTTTGGCCAGGATTCCATTGGATGTGGGAATTGGCTCCATCTCCCAAATGCCAGAGCTCACTTCCAGTGCCTCATCCTGGTGGCTCTGCAGAATGTGGGGATTCAGGAATGCTCGAGGCTGCTGGAGATGGGTTCATTGTGCTCCCAGTTCAGTGCCTGGGATTGGTTCTGGATCTGTTCATGGAGCAGATCACAAAGGGCCTGGACAAGGGAATGACTTCCCACTGCCACAGGGCAGATTGGGAAGGAATCAGGTGGGAGATTGGGAAGGAGCTCCTGGCTGGGAGGATGGGGAGGCCCTGGCACAGATTCCCAGAGAAGCTGTGGCTGCCCCTGGATCCCTGGAAGTGTCCAGGGCAGGCTGGACAGGGCTTGGAGCACCCTGGGATGGTGGAAGGTGTCCCTGCCATGGCACAGGTGATTTTTCCATCTCAGCCCTACACAAGTGAAGTTTTCTAAAGGGTCTGGTCAATGCTGCAGAGCCTCAACTTCCCTTGAGTGTGATGTGGAACAGGCACCATTCTCTGCAGAAATGCTGAGAAAATCACTGAAAATCCCATTAAACCCCCATTTCTGACACTGTCTGGGGAGGATCTACCATCCTTGTCCCTCACTGTCCCCTTGCAGAATGTGCTGGCAGCCAGTAGCAGCTTCCTGGAGGATCTCAAGTCTGGAGTTAATGTCTCTTTACCATCTGCCATTTTCTCTGGTCAGGTGAGTGGTGACAACAAAAAGATTTATCCACAGCAGTGAGAAATGTTGGATTGTTAAGGAAAGCTTTTTTTTTTTGTGTGTGTGAAGGTTTTGTTTTATTTTGTTTTGTTTTTTGTTTATGTGTGTTTTTGTTGTTGTTGTTGTGATCAGTTTAAGATTAGCACAATCTAAACTCTGGAGCAAATCTGAAGGTAGAGAGCTGAGGGTCTCTTCTGCTCTGCACATCTTCAATCCAGGAGAAATCTTTTCCCTGTCCAAATTCATGGATTTATAAAGGAGGAGGTCTGGGAATAAATGATTGTGTCTTAATTTCTCCCAGGGTTTGGCTCAAACAGGACAAAACTCAGAATTGCTCAGAATTTCTAAATTTCTTCTAAATTAAGGGTTTCAGGTATGTGGACCATGTTTGCAGGTAGCAGGAGAAACATTCCATGCTCACTGCAGTCATCTAAGGAGCTGCCTTATTCTTTTTTACTTTGGTGGAGGAAATTTTAATTTATTCTCCAAATACATGACTCCTGAGCTGGATTTTTTTTCCCCCATTAATTCCCTATTTCTGCTCCTGTGTGAGATTTCACATTTCTGAGAGCACCAGAAATAAAAATCCCTGTTTTTAACTCTTGATAAGATTCTTGTGGATTTGTTTTGTGACCTCCAGGCTCTCTGGGTGAACTGGAATAACTCAGTGCTGGTTTGAGTGGATAAATAAAGGGGAAGGGGCTGTTCAATCCATTTTTTTTTTCCTTGTTGCTGTCTCTTGTGTAGTTGCACCAAGAGGCTTCTCTCATCCTGGCAGTGCAAGCAGTGCAGCAGATGCTTTGTTCTGACCTTCCCCACTTGACTTCCTTCTTAGAGGTAGTCCTGGCTTTTGGGGTGAGTCCTAGAAACTGATTCCTGTTCTAAGAGACTAAAGCAAGTCATGTTTAAAAGCTCTGTGATGATGAAACCACCACCCTGGAGGTTTTAGCCACGTTTAGCTTGACTTTGTTTCGATCTTTATTCTTTTTAACTTGACTTTGTTTTGATCCTTACTCTTTTTTTAATTATTATTTCAAGGAACTATTGGCGCCGAGGTTAAATCACAATATTTTGCCTCTTAGGAAAACTTCTGGGCTCTGAAGCTGTTGCTGGATCAACTTTGCTGTGAGGAACACATCCTGTGTGGCACTGCCAACCTGCTTTTGAGGGACCTGAGTCGGGAGAAAGGCACGATGCTGAGAGTGTGAGTGATGCCCTGCTCCCAGAGCCTGCGTGCCCATGGAGGTGCAGCAGAGGGGGAGTCTGAGCTCTTGGAATTCCTTCTTCCTGATTTTTGGGGAGCAGGGAAAGAGGGGGGGGGGGAACTTCTTCTTTTATCCCCCCCTTCCAACAGTGCTGGGAGAACTTTCTGGGTTTGGCCAAAATTGTACTGGGTATGGGAATTGGCTCCTCCTCCCAAATTCCAGAGTTCAGTTCCAGTGCTCAGTCCTGGCTTTGTTGTTCAGGTGGCAGAACCTCGGTCCCCAGTACGTGGGGGAGTTCCTGTGCCTGTTCCTGAGCTGCACACACACGAGGATGCAATCCGTGGGCCTCTTCAGCCTCGGCGTGGTCATAGACAACCTGCACATGTGAGTGGGGGAGGAATGGCCCGGGAAAAACCTGGAAAATCCTGGGAATGACCCACTGGGACTCGCCCCAGGAGCACCTGAAATCCTGGGATTGTCCCACTGGGACTTGCCCCAGGAGCACCTGAAATCCTGGGATTGTCCCACTGGGACTTGCCCCAGGAGCACCTGAAATCCTGGGATTGTCCCACTGGGACTTGCCCCAGGAGCACCTGAGATCCTGGGATTGTCCCACTGGGACTCGCCCCAGGAGCACCTGAAATCCTGGGATTGTCCCACTGGGACTTGCCCCAGGAGCACCTGAAATCCTGGGATTGTCCCACTGGGACTCGCCCCAGGAGCACCTGAAATCCTGGGATTGTCCCACTGGGACTCGCCCCAGGAGCACCTGAAATCCTGGGATTGTCCCACTGGGACTTGCCCCAGGAGCACCTGAAATCCTGGGATTGTCCCACTGGGACTCGCCCCAGGAGCACCTGAAATCCTGGGATTGTCCCACTGGGACTCGCCCCAGGAGCACCTGAAATCCTGGGATTGTCCCACTGGGACTTGCCCCAGGAGCACCTGAAATCCTGGGATTGTCCCACTGGGACTCACCCCAGGAGCACCTGAAATCCTGGGATTGTTCCACTGGGACTCGCCCCAGGAGCACCTGAAATCCTGGGATTGTTCCAGAGCCACCTCAAATCCTGGGATTATCCCACTGGGAATTACCCAGAGCCACCTTCAGTGATTTTCTCTGAAGTCACCCTGTCTTGGAGCTGTGGCCTGTAGGATTTTTGTAGGATTTTGAGTCATGCAGGGCCAGGAGTGGCTGCAGCTCTGGGAACGATTGGGAATTTCTCTCTGTTTTAGGTGTCCCTGGGCAAAGCAGCTCTGCACCTTCTTCCTGGAGTCAGTGAGTATCCCAATATTTGTAGGATTTAACAGCAAAGCAAATCGGTGATACCCCTTATCAATTAAATATTGAAATGCATTTTTATATATTAAAAAAAAAAAACCAAACCATTCCTGAAGGGAATTCATTGTGTTTTGTCTCTTCCCAGGGGTTGAGGCAGTTCCCCTTTGGCACCACAGTTCACCACGAAATTTCCAAGTTCATCAGTGCTTTTGAGAATCTCTAATTTGGACCAAATCCTCAGGAATAATTTCCCAGTGGATTTGTTGTTTGTATTTTTATTTTTTTTTTTAAACTGAGCAATCTCTTCCTGGAGAGTTCCTTGGTTTTGCTTTGGTTGTCACCTCCAGGAGGAGTCAGCTGAAACCTGACTTTTCCTGGTTCTGGAGTGGGAGAAGAGCCAGGGTTTGGGAGTTTCTTGCAGTTCCACATATTAAAAGAGTTATTGGAAGAGGCAGCAGGTTGGAGTTGCTTGCAGAAACTCAAGGAAACACGGATGGAGCAAAAAGCAAAAGAGAATTTTTCTTCCTTTTGGGACACAAACCTTGCAGGAGGCAACTGCTGAGAGGGAAAACCAGGAGGAAAAAAAAAATAGAAAATTCCCTCTGCAGCAGTTTGGGGTCAAGTGCTGCTTGCACAGCTCTGATTTTGGGTTTTATTTTAAACCGAGAAGCTGGAAGTTAAACCTGAGCTTTACTTTTGCTCAAACAACCCCAGTGAAAAGCTGAGTTTAGAAATAATCCAGATTTCATGCTGGGCTTTTATTTTCTACTGAAAATAAGATTTATATTAGTGCTGGTGGCTCTGTGTGTTTCCCAAATCCTAATTCCAGAGGAATTTTGGAATTCACTCCGACCTGGGGAGGTGAAAGAATTCTTTGGGATTTGTGTCTGCACTGCTTGGGCAGGCAGGAAAATCAGCTTTAAATGTGTCACCAACTGCACTTTGCACATTCCCAGGGGTTTGGGGGCTTCTGCAGCTCTTGTTATCCCAAGTTTCCTAAAAAAATAAAAATGCACCTAGAAATTTGTCACCTTGTTAATAAAAACTGCCCAAGTTCCATTGTGAAATGGCATTTGGGGTGGGGTTTTTTTTGGTTTTTTTGTTGGTTTTTTTTTTTTTTTTTTGTGGTTTACTTGGTTTGGGGTAGGATTTTTGGTGTTGGATTTTGTTCTGGGCTTGGGTTGTTTTGGTTTGTTTGGGTGTTTTTAATGAGGGGTTTTGATTCTGTTTTTTGGGAGGGGTTTGGATTTTTTTGGTTTTTTGTTTTTTTTTTTTTTTTTTTTTTTGAAGGTTGAGATATTTTTTTTTGTCCTTTTTTTTGGGGGGTTGGGATTTTTCTGGTCCTGTTTATTTTTTTTGGGGATTGGGTTTTTTTAAAAGGCTTTGAGTTTTGGGTTTGTTTTTTTTTTGTTTTTTTTTTTTTTTTTTTTGCTTTGGGTTTGTTTTTGGGGTAATTGAGTTTTTGGGGTAATTGAGTTTTTGGGGTGGTTATGATTTTTTTTTAGGAAGTTGAGGGATTTTGGGGTGTTGAAGTTTTTTAGGATGTTCATAGGGGTTTGAGGGGAGTGGAGTTTTGGAGTTGAGAGGCTTTTGGGGGAGGTTTAGGGGATTTTTTTAGGAAGTTGAGGGCTTTGGAGGTTTAGGACTTTTTTGTGGAGTAGAGATTTTTCTTTGGGTGTTGGATTTTTGATTTTTTTGTTTTGTTTTTCTTGCTTTGGGTTTTTTTGTTTGTTTTTTTGTTTTGGGGTGGTTTTTTTTGTTGTTGTTGTTGGCTTGTTTGTTTGGTTTGGTTTTTGGGGGTTTTTTGAGGTTAAACTTTTGGACTGGGCCAAGCTGAGTCTCCTCCAAGATCTCCCCCATTCCAGGACCCCAAAGAGAGAGTGGGAATAGATTTAGGGCAGGTACTTTATTCCAGCTTGGATTTTTTTTTTTTTCCCCCCTTGGCACAGAAAACCTGGGAAGTGCTTCATTCCTGTAAGTAAACACTTCTCCATTATTGATCCCCTGCTGAATTTTAATGCCTTGGAACAGCCCTATGGATCCTGTAGATAATGATTTAATCTTTTATGGATGAGAAAAGCCTTTTGTGCAGCTCTGCACTTCCCTGTGGGCCTGGAGTGCTCCTGAAGGAAGGCTGAGCTCTGCTCCAGGTAAAAGGGGAGAGGATCAAAGCTCATTAAAAATGGAAAATATCCTTTGGAGCAGGAAATGGAGGCCCGGAGCTGCCTGATCCCGATATTGGAGCGTTGTCCCCTCCTCTCAGGGAATTGTGCAGAGCCAGGAATTGCCCCTGCTCCCTCTCTTTCCCCGGGCTGAGCCCCTTTCCCAGCCCTGCTCTTCTCCCTGTCCTTGTCCCTAAAGAAGATGGGGCCGGCTCTGAGGGTGGGATTGAGTCCCTGCCCACTCCCTGGGATCACAAGCACTTTCCCAGCTGGAAATCTGGGATTTAATACCAGGACTGTGGGAAACGCCAGGAGAGCAGATGGTGGCTGTGATCTGTAATGCTGCACAGCCCAGGGAGTGCAGCATCCCTTCATCTGCACACAAGGGTTGTGATCCCAAAGGATCCGGGGCAGGGATCGGGGCAGGGATCCAGTGCCTTCCTGGGGATGTCCCCCACCCCTCCCCTCCTCTGGGACCCTCAGGATCGTGGGGAAGCCCCACGATGGGATCCCCCCGTTCCAGAGCCCCACGGTGGGATCCCCCCGTTCCAGAGCCCCACGATGGGATAACCCCGTTCCAGAGGGGCCGGGATCCCCCCCGTTCCAGAGCTCCACGGTGGGATAACCCCGTTCCAGAGGGGCCGGGATAACCCCGTTCCAGAGGGGCCGGGATAACCCCGTTCCAGAGCCCCACGATGGGACCCCCCCGTTCCAGAGCCCCACGATGGGACCCCCCCGTTCCAGAGCCCCACGATGGGACCCCCCCGTTCCAGAGCCCCACGGTGGGATAACCCCGTTCCAGAGCCCCACGATGGGATAACCCCGTTCCAGAGGGGCCGGGATAACCCCGTTCCAGAGCCCCACGATGGGATAACCCCGTTCCAGAGGGGCTGGGATAACCCCGTTCCAGAGCCCCACGATGGGATAACCCCGTTCCAGAGGGGCCGGGATAACCCCGTTCCAGAGCCCCACGGTGGGATAACCCCGTTCCAGAGCCCCACGATGGGATAACCCCGTTCCAGAGCCCCACGATGGGATAACCCCGTTCCAGAGCCCCACGATGGGATAACCCCGTTCCAGAGCCCCACGATGGGATAACCCCGTTCCAGAGGGGCTGGGATAACCCCGTTCCAGAGCCCCACGATGGGATAACCCCGTTCCAGAGGGGCCGGGATAACCCCGTTCCAGAGCCCCACGGTGGGATAACCCCGTTCCAGAGCCCCACGATGGGATAACCCCGTTCCAGGCCCGGGTACCAGGACGCGCTCCCATCCCGAGCGCTCCAGCGGAGCCAAATCCCCCGGGAGCGGCGGGGGGAGGACGCTCCCATGATCCGGCTCCCGCCGCAGCAGCCGTGCATTAATAGATTATAATAGATTATCCCGAGCATTTGGGACCGCCAGGAGCCAGGCAAGAGCCGGCGGGAGGAGCACGGCCAGGGCCAGGGCTGCAGCCGCGGCCCCGTTTCTCTCCGCTGCCGGAATTCCCAAAGCAGGTGGGGACGCGCCGGGCTGGGAATGCTGCGGGATGGCCCGAGCGGGGAAGGGGCTGGTGCCGCTCCCGGCTGGAGTTTTGGGATGGCACAGCTGGGCTGGCACAGCTGGGATGGGAGGATTTCACCTTCCCTGCCCCTTCTCCCTTTCTCTGGAGCATCCCTGGGCTTCAGCGCCCCGGGGCCGGGTGATGTCTCCTTGTGCCGCCGGTTTTTGGGGTGGCACGGGGGGCCAGGGGCTTGAGCCCCCTCATCTGCTGTGCCTCAGTTTCCCCATCCTCCCCGACGGGGTGGGGGGGGGTTCAGAGGGGTTCAGCTTTGCTCCCCAAATCTCTGCCGGCCAAGCCCCCCCGAGCCGTTTCCAGCGCTTTTTTAGGCAGCCCCAAATTCCCTCCTGGTTCCTTCAGAGCTGTGGCCAGGCAGGAAAAGGACAAACATCCCCTCTCCAAGCAGCATCTCACTCCTGTTTGCTGCTCCCCACCCAAATTTCAGTCAAATCTGCCTCAGTCCCTGCGTTTTGCATGACAGGGGCACCGAGCAGCCTTTGCCTCACCCAAAACAGCCCCAAAAAACTCCTGGAGCCCTTGGCTGCCCCTTTGTGGGCTTGGAAAGTTCCCCCAGAGCCTGGGACACTCCTGGGGGAGCCCTTGGGGTGAAACTGAGGGATCAGGGCAGGACCAGGTACTAAAATCCCCATTCCCAGCCCAACGGAGCCCTCGGAGAGCGCGATGGACGAGTGGGATCTCCCACAATGGAAAAAGGAGGTGGAAAGCCTCAAGTACCAGCTGGCCTACAAGAGGGAGATGTCATCCAAGACCATCCCTGAGTGAGTGGCTTTTCCCCTTTTTTTCCCCTTCTTTCTTCTTTTTTTTCCCCCCCCTTCTTTCTTCTTTTTTTTTCCCCCCCTTCTTTCTTCTTTTTTCCCCCCCCCTTCTTTCTTCTTTTCTTTCTCTTCCCCTTCTTTCTTCTTTTCTTTTTCCCCCCCTTCTTTCTTCTTTTCTTTTTCCCCCCCTTCTTTCTTCTTTTCTTTTTCCCCCCCTTCTTTCTTCTTTTCTTTTTCCCCCCCTTCTTTCTTCTTTTCTTTTTCCCCCCCTTCTTTCTTCTTTTCTTTTTCCCCCCCTTCTTTCTTCTTTTCTTTTTCCCCCCCTTCTTTCTTCTTTTCTTTTTCCCCCCCTTCTTTCTTCTTTTCTTTTTCCCCCCCTTCTTTCTTCTTTTCTTTTTCCCCCCCTTCTTTCTTCTTTTCTTTTTCCCCCCCTTCTTTCTTCTTTTCTTTTTCCCCCCCTTCTTTCTTCTTTTCTTTTTCCCCCCCTTCTTTCTTCTTTTCTTTCTCCCCCCCTTCTTTCTTCTTTTCTTTCTCCCCCCCTTCTTTCTTCTTTTCTTTCTCCCCCCCTTCTTTCTTCTTTTCTTTCTCCCCCCCTTCTTTCTTCTTTTCTTTCTCCCCCCCTTCTTTCTTCTTTTCTTTCTCCCCCCCTTCTTTCTTCTTTTCTTTCTCCCCCCCTTCTTTCTTCTTTTCTTTCTCCCCCCCTTCTTTCTTCTTTTCTTTCTCTTCCCCTTCTTCTTTCTCTTCCCCGTGCCCCCAAGAGCAGAACCCATTCCCAAAATGCTCCCTGGGTGTTCCCAAATGAGATTTTTTTCCCCCCCCCTTCTGGATCTCCAAGCCCCAGGGGCAGAACCCCCTGGGTGTCCCCAGCTGCCCAAGCCCTGGGGGTGTTGGGATGTGGCAGCACCATGGGACCCTCCTGACCCTGGGGTGTCCCCTAGGAGTCCCCCCAGGGTCCAGATCCCCCCTTTCCAAAGCTCAAAATACTTGAAATTGTGGCTGGCTCTGTTGCCCCCCCCCCCTCCCCCCCCGGGTCCATCCCAGGATCCCCCCACCAGAGCAGGATTTACCCCAGAGCCCCCCCAAACCTCCCATTTTTCTGCCCTGACCCCCTGGGGCTGTGCCCACCCTCCCTCCCCTCGCTGCAGGTTTGTGAAGTGGATTGAGGATGGAATTCCCGAGGATCCCTTCCTGAACCCGGAGCTGATGAAGAACAACCCCTGGGTGGAGAAAGGCAAATGCATCATCCTGTGAGGATGGAGTTTGTTCCACTTCCACCAGGAGAACCCGAACAAAAGCCCTGCCCTCGCCTCCTTTCTTCTCCTGTAGTTGTAGAAGGGGTTTTAGAAATGGGGGGAAGGAGCAGCAACGGCTTCTCCAGGGGTTTGCTGAAGCTTCATCTCATGCTTCTGCCACCCAAAAAAGGCAGATTTTGCAACTGGTAAAGAAGCTTTTTTTAAAAAAAAAAACATTTTCAGTGATTTTTTTAGATACTTTTGTACACTGTAGGATACCATTTAGCAACCCAGGCAAGAATCTCAAGGTATATGACTGAAATAAACAGAACCCTACTTCCCTATTGATTTTTTTAAAGTCATATTTATTTCTTTTTTTTTTTTTTTTTAACAAAATAAGTGGGTAATTAAAAAAAAACCCACAAAAAAAAAACAACTCTACCATGCTCATGGCCACACAGCCCATGCAGGGGTTAGAAAATCAAACCCCAGGGGCTCCCCTCAGTCCCAGCTGCAGAATTCCTGCTAGAGCAGGTCCCTGATGTAAAGGCTCCTCCTGACAGCGTTGGAGAAGCCCTCGTTGAATCGGAACCAGACGTCGCTCCTGCCCACAGCCTTTCCCAGCTGCAGCTCCAGGGGCTCCTCCTTGGAAACCTGAGGGGCTGCACCAGGAAAATCCACTTGGAAAAAATCCACTTCAACTGCTCAGCTCTGCCCTGCCTGGAGAGGGGAGGAGATCCCTGCCTGGGATTTGAGGAGGGTTTGGAAGGGTAGAGCTGATGTTTCAACACCCCCAGCACCCCAAATTCCCTCAGGATGGGGCCAGAATTCCTGGGTTTGTCTCAGGAAGTCCCTGCCAGCTGCAGTGGGGTCTGTTTGTCCCTGCTGCTGTCCCCTGGGGATGTGGCTGAAGGGACAGGAGCCCCTCTTTGGGGATGGAATTGGGAATGGGGAGAGGCCACAGGGGCACCTGGGGCCACCTCTGTCCGTCTGTCACCCACCTGGGGCCGGAGCCACCCTGTCCCTGTGTCACCCACCTGGGGCTGGAGCCACCCTGTCCCTGTGTCACCCACCTGGGGCCGGAGCCACCCTGTCCCTGTGTCACCCACCTGGGGCCGGAGCCACCCTGTCCCTGTGTCACCCACCCAGAGCTCAGGGACACTTGGTCCCTGTGCCACCCACCCGATTTCTGAAGCCACCCCATCCCTGTGTCACCCACCCGGGGCCGTGGCTGCCTCTTTCTGCTGGAGTGGCCTCCCAAAAAAATCCGTCTCAGGCTGCGGGAAGCAAAAAAAGCAGGAATGGAGCTGGCTCTGGAGCACCTGCACTTCCAGCTGCTGCTCAGAGAGGGACAAAACCAGGGCAGGATTGTCCCTGGGCAAGGCTCAGCCACCCCAAGGCTCTTCTGAGCAGAGCAGGAACCAAATGCAAATCCTGCAGGAAGGGCTGGCGGCCTGGGAATGCAAACAGCATCCAAATTTGGGGGAAAGGCAAAAGGTAAGGCTCAGGTAGGATTTTACAGCTGGCAGCAGAGCCCTGGAGAGGGGCAGGGAATGATCCCAGCTCCTCTTGCAGCCCAAGGGTGGGATCATTCCAGAGCGTCTTTTCCAAGCTGCTTTCCCCCAGACCCTAAATTCAGCAATTTCAGCCCAAATCCCCACAGCTCTTCCCTCCCCCAGCCCTGAAAACTCCCTGGGACGCATCCAAAATGTCACCCAGATCCAATTCATCCCAATCCCAGCGCTGCCTTTATGGGACACACGGAGCTGAGCTGGGTTATTAAAGGAAACTGGACTAAAAAAAACAAATTCCAGTGGAGCCGGGGAGTGTCTGGCAGCCCAGGAAAGGGGAACTGGGATGGGAATTGGGGCAGGAATTGAGTCCTGACCTTGTCCTGCACTGCTGCTCTCCTCACGATGTGCTCCAGGTGGCTGGGAGTCCCTGCTGGCTCCTCCCCGAGGCCATTCCCGGGATCCTGTGGGGAGGACAGACCTGGAGCAGGCTCCCCTTGGGGTGCCTGAGCTCCAGCCTTGGGCACTGAGCATCTGTCACCCCCTTGTCCCCCATCCCGGCCACCCCCTGCAACACCCCCGAGGATTTCTCCATCGTTTTCCGCCTGGTGGGATCATTCCCAGCTGAAGCCCCTTGCCCTGGGATTCCACGTCCTCACCATGTAAACAAGGAGCCTTCAGAGATATTTTTGAAGCTTCTCTTTGTCCCACACATCCCTCAGGAGCCATTCAGCTGCTCCAAGGGGCTCCCAGGGATTCATTATCCCGCTGGCACCAGGGCAGGCCAGGCACTGACTACAGCCAGGATGTTTCTCCACCTTTTCCACCCCTTCCCATCTTTTCCTGCCTCCAGGAGAGCGGGCAGAGCCACTCTGGGGGTTTTGGCACCTTTGGAAGTGCAGCAGCCAGGGGAAGAGTTCACCTCTCACAAACAGCAGCCCCAAAATTCCCACCTCAAATTCCCACCTCCTCCCTGGAGGGTGGAAACGTTCAAAGCTTGAATTCCCCTCCGGAATTCCTGCAAAAAGCTGAGCCCCCCAGCCCAGCCCAGCTGTGCAGGGAACAGCTGCAGCCAGAGGAGGTTAATCCTGGATTTCCATTCCTGCAGCCAAATCCAGCGGCTGCTTTGGGAAAAAAAAAAAAAACATCCCCAGGAATTTTCTCCACATGCCCAGCCCTGGCAGCCATTTGGGAATGCCAACCTGTGCCAGGTTTCGTGCCTCTGCCCTCCTCATCTTCTCCAGCTCGATCTCCCTGGCAATGAGCTGCTTGGCCTGGTAGCTGAGCTGCCTCCGGGCTGGCAGAGATGGGAATCTGCACACAGCCTCCACATTCCTGGAGCACAGAAAAACAGGGAATCAACCCCAAAAACACCCAGCTCTGCACAGTCTGTAGAACAGGGAAAACAGGGAATAAACCCCAAAAACACACAGCTCTGCACAGTCTGTAGAACAGGGAAAACAGGGAATAAACACCAAAAACACCCAGCTCTGCACAGTCTGTAGAACAGGGAAAACAGGGAATCAACCCCAAAAACACCCAGCTCTGCACAGTCTGTAGAACAGGGAAAACAGGGAATAAACACCAAAAACACCCAGCTCTGCACAGTCTGTAGAACAGGGAAAACAGGGAATAAACCCCAAAAACACACAGCTCTGCACAGTCTGTAGAACAGGGAAAACAGGGAATCAACCCCAAAAACACCCAGCTCTGCACAGCCTGCAGAACAGGGATAAAAGAGAATCAACCCCAAAAACACCCAGCTCTGCACAGTCTGTAGAACAGGGAAAACAGGGAATAAACACCAAAAACACCCAGCTCTGCACAGTCTGTAGAACAGGGAAAACAGGGAATAAACACCAAAAACACCCAGCTCTGCACAGTCTGTAGAACAGGGAAAACAGGGAATAAACACCAAAAACACCCAGCTCTGCACAGTCTGTAGAACAGGGAAAACAGGGAATAAACACCAAAAACACACAGCTCTGCACAGTCTGTAGAACAGGGAAAACAGGGAATAAACACCAAAAACACCCAGCTCTGCACAGTCTGTAGAACAGGGAAAACAGGGAATAAACACCAAAAACACACAGCTCTGCACAGTCTGAAAAACAGAAAAGAGGGAATCAACCCCAAAAAATTGTTAAAGCAATGGTGTGACAGCTGATTTCTGAATGACTGCAGAGCCACCTGCCTTGGGGTTTTACTGCTTTTATTTTAGGGGCAATAGTGAATAAACAGTGGGTAAGTAGTGAGTAAATAATGGGCAAATAGTGAATAAATGGTGAATAAATAGTGAATAAGTAGTGAATAAACAATAGATAAATAGTGAACAAATAGTGGGTAAATTGTGAATAAATAAGTAGTGAGTAAAAAGTAGATAAACAGTGAGTAAGTAGTGGATAGAGAGTGGATAAAGAGTGAATAAATAGTGAATAAATTGTGGATAAAGAGTGAATAAATAGTGAATAAATGGTGAATAAATAGTGAATAAATGGTGAATAAATGGTGAATAAATTGTGGATAAACAGCGAATAAACAGTGGATAAGAAGTGGATGACCAGTGGATAACCATTGGATAACCAGTACATAACCAGTGGATGACCATTGGATGACCAGTGGATAACCAGTGGAAACCAGTGCATAACCAGTACATAACCAGTGGAAACCAGTGCATAACCAGTGGAAACCAGTGCGTAACCAGTGGAAACCAGTGCGTAACCAGTGGAAACCAGTGCATAACCAGTGCATAACCAGTACGTAACCAGTACGTAACCAGTGGAAACCAGTGCGTAACCAGTGCGTAACCAGTGGAAACCAGTGCATAATCAGTGGAAACCAGTGCGTAACCAGTGCGTAACCAGTACGTAACCAGTGGAAACCAGTGCGTAACCAGTGGAAACCAGTGCATAACCAGTGGAAACCAGTGCATAACCAGTGGAAACCAGTGCGTAACCAGTGCATAACCAGTACATAACCAGTGCGTAACCAGTGGAAACCAGTGCGTAACCAGTGGAAACCAGTGCATAACCAGTGCATAACCAGTGGAAACCAGTGCATAACCAGTGGAAACCAGTGCGTAACCAGTGCATAACCAGTACATAACCAGTGCATAACCAGTGGAAACCAATGCGTAACCAGTGGAAACCAGTGCATAACCAGTGCATAACCAGTACATAACCAGTGCATAACCAGTGGAAACCAGTGCATTAGTCAATCCCCGGCACACCACCCCCGCCCTCCCCGCACTCACGGGTCCAGCCTGAAGCCGTAGCGGCCCTCGGGCAGGCGCTCCTGCAGGTAGGTGAGGTTGTAGGTGAGCATGGTCCCGATGAGCTCGGCCAGCTGCTGCTTCTCCCTGGGGCTGTAGAGCTGCGTGTTCACCTGCCCGGGGCACAGCACAGAGCCTGCAACCCAAGCGGCCCCAGCAGGGAGACTGCAGGCCCGGGAAGGACCCGCACGGAGCTTGGCTCCCTCTCAGGGGCGCGCTGCTGGGTTTTGTCCTTTCCTGACCTACAGATGGGGTAACTGAGAGCTGTTTTATTCCATTTTCGGTCTGCTCTGAAGGGTGAGACCATACAGATGTCGTAACCCGCGCCATCACGACCAGAAGCCGACTGTTTGCTAAGGAAAGGGTTCCTGGGCTTTGTCAGCTTTTGTCACACCGTGCTTAAAGCCAATCATCTAAAATTATCTCTCCTGGGTTCTACTACAACGCGTTTTCTGTAGTTTCTATTTCTCCAAAAGATCTATTTTTATTTTTATTTCCAAGGCCGTCCTTTGAAGCTTCTTTCCTAGCTCCATTTCTCTCCCAGCAATATCTGTCCTACTCCGTGGCATTTCTAAGCCAGCATTTCTCATCTCCAGGATTGCGCGCGGACGTGCGAGCCTCCTGAAAACTCCCTACAAATCCATTTCCCACAGGACCCGCCCTTCCCAAAGCCAGCACAGACCCTCTCCTGGCTGGGGGTGACTCCGAGAGCTCCCCAAAGCCCTGCTCAGCTAAGCCCAGCCTAGCTGCAGCCCCAGGACCCCTCCACACATTCGGGTACCTCAACTCCCCGCCCAAAACTTCGACACCGAACCCGGCTGGGATTTGGGACGGCAATCCAGGACAGCTCGTCAGGGATGGGTTTGCAGCGGGGCCGGGGACGCGCTGGGGACACTCACGGGTCGCAGTTTGGGGGCGATGATGTCCAGCAGCAGGCACAGCACCTCCAGCACCAGCTCCCGCCGCCCCGCGCGGCTGCGCGTGCCCGCGGCGATCCCCGACACCACGGACAGCACCACGTTCTGCATCTGGCTCAGCTTGGCCGCGGCCTGGGGGCGGCACGGGCACCTCAGGCAGGCGTCCCTGCGGGGCCACGGCCGCGCCACCGCGCCCCGCCGGACTTGCCTCGGGCTGGCTGCTGGGGTAGGCCAGCCGGGGGACGGAGGAGGCAGCGAAGAGCAGGTGGAAAGCCACGGGCAGGAAGGGCAGGTAACGCAGCAGCTGGAAGCTCTGCCCGTGCAGGACGGCCCGGCCCAGCAGGTCAGAGAAGCTCAGCCACTCCAGGGCCAGGCACACGGAGCCCAGGCTGGAATCTCGCACCTTCATCTTCAGGAAGTTCTCAAACAGGCCCTGGAAGGGGGTCAGAGGGGTCTCGCCTGGCTCGTCCCATCGAGCTCAGCTCCACCCCCCTTGGCTGCTCTCACCTGGGCCAGCTTCTCCTGCTCCCCCGAGGAGATGGAGAGCTGCAGGATGTGGTGGAAGCGCTGCGAGGAGGAACTGAAGCTCCTCGAGCCCCCAGGGTGGGACAGGTCCTCGTCCCCCAGCAGAAGCTGGGCTGGCAAAGAGGGATCCATTCCTATCCTGTGCCTGGGGAGAGCCCAAAGGGAAGAGCTGAGGGTTTTCCAGGCCAGCAAGGAATATCTGGATGCTTGGAAACTGGACTGGAGGCAATGCCAGTGCTGAATTATTGGGAGCTAAGTGGAGTGGTAGCAAAGTATCTGGAATGGCTTCAAACAGAAAGGTTTAGAAGGAATACTGGGAAGGAATATCCCCTGGGAGGGTGGGGAGAACCTGGCATAGAATTCCCAGAGCAGCTGTGGCTGCCCCTGGATCCCTGGCAGTGTCCAAGGCCAGGCTGGACGGGGCTTGGAGCAACCTGGGAGAGTGGGAGGTGTCCCTGCCATGGCAGGGGTGGCACTGGATGGGCTTTGAGCTCCTTCTAACCCCAACCGTTCCAGGATTCCATGATGGACACAAATCCCCTCGAGAAGCTGCTCTCCAGGACCCTGCAGCTCATGAATTCACAGAGCATTGCTCCAAACCCCATCCAGCCTCCCTTGAACACTTCCAGGGATCCAGGGGCAGCCACAGCTTCTCTGGGAAATGGGAACACCACCCCCCAAGCACCCACCAGATCTAAAACCCCCTCCTCCTACCTCTGGGGCCTGGGGAGCTGGAAGACCTCTTGCCAGATGGAGAAGAGTCCCTTGTTCTGGTCCTTCAGGCCAATCCTCATGGTCTGCACCATCTGCACACTGAGCTCCTTCTGCCCTCGGCCGTGCAGGAACTGCAGCAGAGCCAGGGGATGGAGGGGATGGAGGGGATCCCAAAGCCCTGGGGACAGCTGGACATGGCCACCCACCCCTTCCTGCACGTGTGGGGATGAAAACAGCCCAGGGGACTGGGTGATGTTCCAGAGATCTGCACGGAAGGGACTTTTGTCCCCTCTGTCCCTGTCTGAGCCTGGAGCTGCAGACCCAGAGCCATCCTTGTGTCCCCAAGGCCATCCTTGTGTCCCCAGAGCAATGCCCATGTCCTGATTGCCATCCTCGTGTCCCCAGGGCTATCCCCACGTCCCCAGGGTCATCCCCACGTCCCCAAGGCTATCCCAGTGTTCCCAGAGCCATGCCCATGTCCCCAGGCCCCTGGCAGTGTCCCCACACCTGCAGGGTGTTGATGCAGGAGCGGATGTCACTGTCGGTTTTCTCACAGAGCGCCAGCAGCGCTCCCGTGTCCGCCCGCATTCCCTGCCGGAGAGCAATCTGCCAGAGCAGGACAGGGCTCAGGGGGAGGGAGGGGACACAGCCAGGGGACAGGGGGGCCCTGGGTGTCCCCAGACCTCGCTGAGCCGCTGGGCGAGCCGGGAGGGAGCGGTGTGAGGGAAGCTGAGCAGGAAGGATTGCTGCCGGAGCGGCCGCAGGGCAGGGACAAACCTGGGGAGGGAAACGGGGTGAGAGAGCCCAGCAGGGAATTCCCTTCCTCATCCTGGAATGGGGGTCAGAGCCCAGCAGGGAATTCCCTTCTTCATCCTGATCAATTTAGGCTGGGAATGACCTCTCAGAGCATTAAGTCCAACTGTTCCCCCAGCACCGCCAAGTCACCATGAAATGATGTCCCAGCTTTTAAATCCCCTCAGGGATGGAGACTTCACCACTGCCCTGATCAGCCTGGACCTATCAATACTTGACTGTCATTTCCATGAAAGAATTTTCCTAAAATCCCATCCTAAACCTCCCCATGCCCAGCCTGAGGCCGTTCCCTCTCCTCCTGTCCCTGTTCTCTGGGAGCAGATCCCAAATTCCCCCCGGCTGTCCCCTCCTGTCAGGGAGTTGTGCAGAGCCACAGATTCCTCCTGCTCCCCCTTTTCTCCAGGCTGAGCCCCTTTCCCAGCTCCCTCAGGAATTCTCCAGCCCCTTCCCAGCCCCATTCCCTTCCCTGGAGATGCTCCAGCCCTTCAACATCCCTCTTGCAAGGACCTCAAACTAACCCCAGGAGTTGAGGAGTCGCAGTCCAACACAGACCCCAGCTCCTGTCTGGGGGCAGGGCGTCCCTGTCACCCAGGTGTGGTGTCCCTGTCCCCTCCCAGAGCAGGTGACACTCACTGGTCATTGCAGATGCAGATGATGGGCCGGAGCAGGAGCCCCCCTTCACGCCGCCTCCGCCCCGTGCCCTCACCCTCCCCGTCCTTCCTCTGGATGATGGCCAGCAGCACATTGATGGAGGCCTGGGGACACAGCAAGGACGGCAGAGATGGATTCTCGCAGGAGGAGCAGCGGAGACACGAGCAGGGCGGCGTTGGGGGGGACGGCGAGGGGCGGGCGCAGCCCCGGGCTCACCGCGGGCGCGCCGTCGATCTCGTCGATGATCAGGCAGTTGGGTCTCTCGTGGGAGCCCAGCACTGATCTCATCTGGGTGGCGGCTTCGATGCGGGTCCGGAACACCTCGGGGCTGCGGTCATCGCTGCAGGGGACACGGGGACAGGAGAGCTCGGGTATGGGACATGGGCAGCAGCAGCACCGGGACAGCAGCAGCACCTCCACAGCAGCATCATCTCCATAACAGCATCATCTCCATAACAGCATCATCTCCATAACAGCATCATCTCCATAACACCAGCACCTCCACAGCAGCATCATCTCCACAGCAGCATCATCTCCATAACACCAGCACCTCCACAGCAGCATCATCTCCATAACAGCATCATCTCCATAACACCAGCACCTCCACAGCAGCATCATCTCCATAACAGCATCATCTCCATAACACCAGCACCTCCACAGCAGCATCATCTCCATAACAGCATCATCTCCATAACAGCATCATCTCCATAACACCAGCACCTCCACAGCAGCATCATCTCCACAGCAGCATCATCTCCATAACACCAGCACCTCCACAGCAGCATCATCTCCACAGCAGCATCATCTCCACAACAGCATCATCTCCATAACACCAGCACCTCCACAGCAGCATCATCTCCACAGCAGCAGCACCTCCACAGCAGCATCATCTCCATAACACCAGCACCTCCACAGCAGCATCATCTCCACAGCAGCATCATCTCCACAACACCAGCACCTCCACAACACCAGCACCTCCACAGCAGCATCATCTCCGCAGCAGCAGCACCTCCACAGCAGCATCATCTCCACAACAGCATCATCTCCACAACACCAGCACCTCCACAGCATCACCATCTCCACAGCATCACCATCTCCACAACCCAGGAGCACCCAGGAGCTCAGCTGGCACCCAGGGGCTCTCTCTCAGGGCTCACCTGGCATTCATCTCCACGGCGTTGTACCCCGCGTGCCTGGCGATGACGTGGGCCAGCGTGGTCTTGCCCAGCCCAGGGGGGCCACAGAGCAGGGCCACCTGTGGCACAGAGAGAAGGTGACCCTTGGAGGGCTTCCTCCAACAGAGGGGACAACACTGCTCCTCAGCTGGTGGCAGCACAGGGACCCACAGCCATGTCCCCCTCCTGCTCACCTTGTATTTGGGTCTCTTGTGCTGGTCCAGCTCAGACTCCAGGATCTCCTCGGTGAGCTGGACCTTGGTTTTCCACTTGCTGGGATGTTCCTTGGGATGGCTGAGTGAGGGATGAGCTGCAGGGCTGGGCTTGGGCTTCTTGCCAGCCTTGTCCTTGCCGAACACCACCGTGTCCCACAGCTTGAGCCACTTGAGCAGGCAGCGGTTGGTGTACTGCAGGGGGGAGGAAAGCAGGGAAAAAAATCCATGGAGCCTGGCAAAAATCCAGCTGAGGGCAGAGAAAGGCTCTTCATCACGGAGGAGGCTGCTCAGGGCATCTCCCTGGGACAAGGTGGGAATGCTTCACTTCCCAGCTCAGCCCCCATCCCTCAGGGTAAGTCACATCAGCCCCATCCCTGCGGGCCCTGCTCTGTCTTGGATCAACTCAGCACGTCCAATTCCCTACAAAACTTCTAATATTCCCTAAAATATTCAAAATAGCCAACAAGCCCTGGCGAAAATCCTCCCAAGCTTTTTTTTTTTTTTTTTTCTGTCTCGTTTTGGTCACGTTCCATAGTTTCTTCTGCCAGAACATCCCCAGTCTCCAGTGAAAACCTGCTTGGGCTCTCAGGGACTCAGCACTGCTCCCAGGCAGAGCCAGCACAGACACAGTGCTTCCAAAGGCAATTCCTGATCCCACGGCCTTAAGGAAGAGCTGCAGAGGTGCTCACCCCACTATGCCAAGCCCCCCTCTTGTCCCAGCACCTCACATCATCACTGAGCAGTTCCATGTAGCGCCGGGGTGTGAATTTGTCCACCCAGAGGCAGTGGGATGTAGATTCCTCCTCGGCTGCTGGATCCATGTCCACGCTGGGATCCGGGCTCTCGGCACTGGGCTCGCTCCCCAGGCAGCTGCAGGATGGAATTAATTTACCCCAACCCCCCCCAGAAGTCAGGGCAGGGTGGGAATTCCACCCAGACTCCCCAGGCTGGGGGTGATGAGGGCAAAAAGGTTCCTCTGCTTGTAGGTCCTCCAAAATTTGATCGTGAAAGGGCAGCTTGGCAGGGACTAGGCAAGGATTCCACCCCAACATCTCACCTGTTTATGATCTCTGTCAGCTGCTGGGAAGCCTCCAGGACCCGCCTGTGACGCTTGAACACAGAGAGGGGTCAGAGACATCCCCCAGCCACAGCTAGGGGACAGGAATTCGGGAGCCAGCAGGAACAGCAGGGAAGGTGTGGGACATGTGGTACCTCCTCATCCACCTGCTCCTTCAGGTAGGAGAAGGGCACCCCCAGCAAGTGCAGCGGCCTGCGAGCGTTCCAGCCCAGGGAATCCGGGAGCTGCAAGGACACAGCACAGCCAGCGCCCTCCTGAACCACTGCGGCCACAGAGGAGCAAACCCCACCTTCAGAGCCCCCCTCACCTCCAGCCCTGTCCCGCAGGGATCATCCCTCAGCACCAGGAAGACCCTGGTGCCCTGGGTGGATGTGACGTTGATGTAATCCTCCAGGATGGGGGGTCTCCTCAGGACCCTCTTCTTTTCCAAGGGTGGTGTGGTCTGCAGGGGGATCATTCCACTCATCTCCAGGTGGTTCGAGCTGGAAAACACCAAATCCTTTCAGGAGGGGAAGGACCTTTCCCCTCTCTTCTGTTAAAAACGGGATTCAGCATGGCAGACCTGGTATCGTGGGGAGCCACAGGTGCCTCTGGGCCACCATCCCAGGGAACATCCGGAGCCAACTCATCGTCTGCACCGAAATCGAGCTTCTTAACAGCTTCCAGGCGCTGCCGCTTCGGCTTCGGGGCTGGAGCAAGGGGAGAGCATCACTGAGCGGGCTCCGGGTCCCCGGTACCCAGGGGATGCTCCGGCACCGCTCGGGGCAGGGCACGGGGGTCAGCAGCACCCGGGGAACCGGGTCAAACCTACTGCGGGGTTCGGCTGCTGCAGGGGACACGGCGGGGTCACGGTCCCGGTCCTTGGCGCCGGTGCCTCCGGGAGAGCTCCCGCTGGGCTCGGGCTCCTCCGGCCGCTGCCTCTTGCCCCGGAACTGGGAGGTTTTGGGGCCGGCGGGTGGGGACGGCTCATCTGCAACAGGGGTCGGACCACGGTGCCGGTAACCGGAGGGGACACGCGGTGGGACGGGCACACGCGGGCGCGGAAAGCACGGTCCCGCCAGCTCCTCCCTCCCTCCGCCGCCTCCCATCCCGGCGCCCGCAGCAGCGCCCACCTCCCAGCTCGGCCAGCACTTCTAGCTCGGCGGCGAAGCGCTCGTAGAAGCTATCCTCGGCGCCATCCTCGGCGCCATCCTCGGGGCCATCACCGAGCCCATCACCGAGCCCATCCACGGCGCCCGCCATGAGCCGCGCCCGCCGCACTTCCGGAGGCGGATCCGGCGCTGATTGGGCGCGGCGTGCGCGGGAGGAGGCGGATCCGGCACTGATTGGGCGCGACGCGCGCGGGAAGAGGCGGATCCGGCGCTGATTGGACTCGATGTGAACGCTGCCGGGAGGAGCTGCGGGAGCGGGCGGGGCCCGGGCGGCGGGGACGCTGCGCGGGTGCGCTCAGCCCGTCCCGGAGGCGCTCAGCCGGTCCCGGGGGCGCTCAGCCGGTCCCGGAGGCGCTCAGCCGGTCCCGGCGGCACTCAGCCGGTCCCGGAGGCGCTCAGCCGGTCCCGGCGGCACTCAGCCGGTCCCGGAGGCGCTCAGCCGGTCCCGGAGGCGCTCAGCTCATCCCGGGTGCGCTCAGCCAGTCCCGGGGCCTCTCAGCTCGTCCCGGGAACGCTCAGCTCATCCCGGCTCCTGTCCCCCGATCGTGTCCGCTCCCCGCCTCCCCTGTCCCGTGCCCTCGGCCGGGCCGCAGCGGGGAGCAGCCGGGGCCGATCGCCGCTGCCGGGATGGACAGAGCCAGCCCCGCTCGGCTGCGGAGCCTCCACGCGTGACAGCGGTGCGGGGATGCGCCATCCCCATGGCGGGACAGCGGCGGAGCCGTGCGCTGTGACACGGGAATGGCGGCGGCTGGAGCGCTGCTGTAGCACCCGCGCCTGTGGGATCTGCATGTGACAGCGGTGAGGCTGGGGACAGGCAGGGTGACAGCGGTGTTACAGGTACCTCTGCGGCAGTGGGACGTCTCCATTCCCTGCCGGGGTGTCCGATCACTACTGGGGTATCCCATCCCTGCTGGGGTATCCCGCTTCTAGGCCCTGCTCCCTGCCCATCCCAGGCTGCTGTGCCCATCCCGGGGTGCCCATCCCACAGCTGGCAGCTCTTCCCACCCCGCTCATCCCAATTTCCCCCTCTCTCCCCCCCCCCCCCCCCCCCACAGGACTCTGGCCATGGAGCCGGGCACCATCGACAACCTGTCCATCCTGTACCAGAGCTCTGACTTCATCGTGGTCAACAAGCACTGGGACCTGCGCATCGACAGCAAGATGTGGTACGAGACACTGACCCTGCAGAGCCAGCTCAAGCACCGCTTCCCCGAGCTGGCCGACCCCGACACCTACTATGGCTTCAGGTGAGCACCTGGGCACCGGGTCTGGCTCTGCTCTCAGCTGGGGACACTCCTGAGATGCCCAGGATGCTCCTTTACCCCCGGTGTCCTCGCCAGGTTCTGCCACCAGCTGGATTTCTCCACCAGTGGGGCCCTGTGTGTGGCACTCAACAAAGCAGCAGCTGGAAGTGCCTACAAATGCTTCAAGGAGCGCCTGGTGACCAAAGCCTACCTGGCCCTGGTGAGCCCTCCCTGCCACCTCCTGGTGTTCCTGAACACCTCTGCCCGGAGTGAAAGCTCAGGGAGTTGGGGGTGCTCAGCTGGACAGGAGAAAGATTCAGAGTTGGAGCCTAAAGGGGCTCCAAGAGAGCTGGAGAGGGATTTGGACAAGGGCGTGGAGGGCCAGGACACAGGGAATGGCTTCCCACTGCCAGGGGGTGGTGGTAGGTTGGATATTAGGAAGGAATTCTGGCACAGGGTGCCCAGAGAAGCCGAGGCTGCCCCATTGGAAGTGTCCAAGGTGAGCTTGTATGGGGCTGGGAGCAGCCTGGGACAGTGGAAGATATCCCTGCCCCCAACAAGGAGTTGAGCTTGGAGAAATGGGTGGGCTTTAAGTCCTTCCAAGCCCACCCTTTCAGTGATTCCATGATTCCTGTCATGGGGGGTGGGTGAGGAGCAGGGGCTCAGTTTTTGCACGTTCCTGCCCCCAGGTGAGAGGCCACGTGAGCCAGAGCCGGATGACGATCCGCTACTCCATCGGGAAGAACACCACGGAGGGCATGACCCACATGATGTGCATCGAGGGCACGGAGGGTGAGCAGCCCCTTCCCCTGCTCTGCCCACACCCCCAGGGATGTGCTGGGGCACCACAAACCCCCTCTGGATCTCCTTGCAGGCTGTGAGAATCCCAAGCCGTGCCAGTCGGAGCTGATGGTGCTGGAGCACGGATCCTACAGCGGAGACCCCGTCACCAAAGTGCTGCTGCAGCCACTGACAGGTGGGGACAGGGGCAGCTCTGCGGTGGAGCAGAGCCTGGAAAGGGATGAGGGAAGCTCAGAACTGCCGTGCTCAGGGGGACAAATGCCCTTGTCGCCGTGCCCTGAAGGAAAGATTCAGCGATTCCCTGTCCTTGATTCCTCTGCTCTCCCCCCAGGCAGGACTCACCAGCTCCGGGTCCACTGCAGCGCCATCGGCCACCCCATCGTGGGGGACTTCACCTACAGCCGCCGGCAGGACAGCAATCCCTACAGGATGATGCTCCACGCCTACTACCTGCGCATTCCCACCGGGAAGGAGCTGATCGAGGTGTGCGCGCCCGACCCCTTCGTCACCACCATGGACAGCAGCTGGGTGCCCCAGCGCGTCACCCAGCGGCTGGAGGATGTCATCCAGGAGCTCAAGGACAAGGGCACGCGGAAGGAGGGAGAGGAGGAGGAGGAGGAGGAGAGCCGGGAAGCTGGCGGAGAGGAGGAAGCAGGGAGTGAAGGCAGGAGGGAGGAGACGGAGGAGCAGAGGGCGCGGTGCCGGCAGTGGTTGGCTGAGTGGGCTCTGGAGTGAGCACAAAGCACATCCCCGCATTTCCAGCTCCATCCTTGTCCCAGCAGGTCCCCGCAGAGCCCAGCACTGCCTCCACACCTGCATTCCCTGTATGGCTTCCCTCGCTCCTGGGGCTGGCATCAGGTGGATTTTAGGAGGTGGGGTTATTTTGTAATGTCCAGCATCCATCTGGTCACAGGGTGTCCCTTTCCCAATCCTGGGCCTCAGCAGCAGAGTCAGTGTCACATTCCAGCTTCCAGTGACCCCAAAGCTTTCCATCCCTGTCCTGGGGCTCAGGTACGGCTGGACGCTGCCTTTGCCATGGACATTCCCACAACCTCTCCATGCTTGGATGTGGAATTGCAGCTCAGGGCAGGGAGAACCTGCTGGGTGCAGCTCCAGTGTCCGTGTCCCCCGTTCCCACTCCCTCACTCCAGCTGCTGTGTCGTGTGGGAGGTGGGAGATTGGGGGCTGGAGCACATTCTGGGGACACCGATAGTCCTGGGGTGTCCTGTGAAACTGGACTGGGATGGGCATGGAAAGATCCCTGCCCCTCATCTCCTCCCTCCCTCAGCTCACCTGAGGGGGGGGGGGGGGGGGGGGGGTTAAAGGTTTGGTGAAGGAATTGATACCAATGGATTTTAAACTTTTTTCAATTTTCTAGGAAGAGAATCTAATCTTTTAGGGTTTGTACAATATGGGTGGTCTCAGGAATGAGGTATTTTTAGTACTTCCATGGTCAGACAGCCAGCAGCCCAAAGCTTTTTTAATGGATTTTATTATTCCTTCTACTAGCACTGCTTTTATCCCTGCTGAGACGGATCAGAGGGCACAAATCCCTTTCTGCTCACCCACATGAGGAGGGATCAGTGTCCTGTGTGGGTCCCGTGGGGTGGCTCCTGCCTGGCAGGTTTCTGGAGGGTCCTGCAGGCAGGTCCTTCAGCTGGGCACTTTGGGAGAGCTCTGGAGCAGTAGGAAAAGGATAAAGCTGAAAGGAAGGCTGAGAACTGGAGGGAAGAGCAGGCAGGAGCTCAGCTTCGACAGATGCCAAGAAAATTTCCTTGGAAGTGCCCTTGCTTTGCTGGTCATCCTGCTTTGCTTTCTCCTTCCTTGGGGGATGTTTGGAAATGAGGACACCTGAGGAGGGGACAGAGGGGCTGGAGCCACACAGCCCTATCCCAGGGCTTTCAAGGACCACATCAGCATGTGCCCAGAGTTGTCACTTCACCAGCCCCATCCCACTGAAAACCAACTCACACAGCTGATATTCCCACCCTGAGGGGGAATAAAAAGTCCCAGCCCTCTCCTTGTGAATAAACACACCTTGCAAGTCACCAAAATCCCCGGGCTGGGGGGGAGGGGGTGGAATTGGGTCACCTGTCCCGTGTGTCCCTTGCTTTCGTGGCTTGGTGCCACCTCTGCAGGGTGGGGCTGGCACCTGGGCGGGCACCCTGAGCTCTGGGCCGGTGCCAGGAGGAGCAGGAGCCCCTTGTCCCTCCTGCCAGGTCCCGTCCCTGCCCATCCCATGGCCGGGAGAGGCCGGGCCGGTCCCGCAGCTGGGAACGAACCTGTTTGCCGAAGATGGGAGATGGGAGGTGCTGGGAAATGCCAGCGGAGCTCAGCCCTCCGGAGGAGGGAAAGAGAGGTGGGCACATGGGTGGGGCTGGCACCCCCAGCTCACCGTGTTTGCATCGAGGAGCCCCCACACCCCAGCCCAGCCTTTGAGTGCTGCTTTTCCCCAGCGCCGCAGAGAAAAAAGGAATTTTCCTTACCCTGCCAAGGTGTTCCCTCCTGCCCTGGGGCTGTGGCTCCTCTCGTGCCCTGGGGTGCTGATGTCCTGTGCGCTCTGCAGTTCCAGTTTTGGTGTATTTGCTGTATTAAACGTGTCTGTGTCCTTCACTCTCTGATATTTGGATCCATCCCGTTCTCCCGGGGGCTTCCAGGAATGAGGCTGGACTGGCCCTGAGGGAGCAGCCCCGGGGCTCCCACATGGCCAAGCTGTTGTGAGAACCCCAGGATTGCTGTGGGATCCCCAGGATTGCTGTGTGGGATCCCCAGGATTGCTGTGTGGGATCCCCAGGATTGCTGTGTGAGATCCCCAGGATTGCTGTGTGAGATCCCCAAGATTGCTGTGAGAACCCCAGGATTGCTCTGTGAGAACCCCAGGATTGCTCTGTGAGATCCCCAGGATTGCTGTGAGAACCCCAGGATTGCTGTGTGAGATCCCCAGGATTGCTGTGTGAGAACCCCAGGATTGCTCTGTGAGAACCCCAGGATTGCTGTGTGAGAACCCCAGGATTGCTGTGTGGGATCCCCAGGATTGCTGTGTGAGATCCCCAGGATTGCTGTGTGAGATCCCCAAGATTGCTGTGAGAACCCCAGGATTGCTGTGTGAGAACCCCAGGATTGCTGTGTGAGATCCCCAGGATTGCTGTGTGAGAACCCCAGGATTGCTGTGTGAGAACCCCAGGATTGCTCTGTGAGAACCCCAGGATTGCTCTGTGAGAACCCCAGGATTGCTGTGTGAGAACCCCAGGATTGCTGTGTGAGAACCCCAGGATTGCTGTGTGAGATCCCCAGGATTGCTGTGTGAGATCCCCAGGATTGCTGTGTGAGATCCCCAGGATTGCTGTGAGATCCCCAGGATTGCTCTGTGAGATCCCCAGGATTGCTCTGTGAGATCCCCAGGATTGCTCTGTGAGATCCCCAGGATTGCTCTGTGAGCAGAGGAAAAACTGACTGAAGAGGCCCAAGGAATTATTGCAGTCTTTAAGACTGGGAGATTTTTTTTTGAGATGATGAACCTGACATGGGCTGAGAGCAGCTGGTTAAGGGAGAGGAGCATTCCCAGCCCTCCTGGCACGGGGAGGTGAAGTCAGAGCTCACAGCAGGCCTGGGAATGTCCCCAGGAACAGCCTGGGGCAGATGTTCTTCCACATGTTCAAGTTCAGGGTGGATCCTCCCGTGGCAGCTCCTGAGGGGGTTTCAGGGCCAGCTTTGATCCCCACAGGGACACAGGGGACACGGTGACCCCCAGAGTGACCCTGAAGTGTCACCTGCCCTCCTGCTCCAGCCACCTCTGTCCAGCCAGCCCGGGGCAGGGGCTGTCCCTCCAGCACCCTCATAGCAAACAAGTTTCTGTCATTCTACCGCCCCGACAGGAGCTATTTTTACAGTAAATCCTTCTGAAATAGAAACCAGCAACACCCACGGGCGTCCACCCAACCCAGGGGCTGCAGGACCGGTTGGGGGACGGGGCTGGGGACAGGACACAGCTGGGTGGGTGGCAAACCCCTCTTGGCACTGTGCCAGCACTCCAGGGACCCCTTCACTGAGGGCTGGGACCCCCAAACCTGGCCGAGAGGGGGGAGTGCAGCCCTGCTCCAGCCCAGCCACCCTTCCCTTTTTCCCAGGATAAACACTCGGGTAAAGTCTGTGCTCACAGCTCCTCCAGGTTGTCATCTCAGGGCCTCGGGAAGGATCTGATTCCTTTGGTTTTGGTCTCCTTCATGGCACGGGCTGGACGTTTTGGAGTGTGGAAAAAGATGGGAAATGGGATTGGCTGTGATCCAGGGAAAAAGGAAAGGCACAGGGGAATCAGCTCCCAGAGGGGATCACTGGGCTCAGCCTGTTCTGCACCCCAGCTGCCCTATAACACAAACCCCTGAGCAGCTCTACAAGTTTTCCCCTGCCCGGGAGCGCCTTCCCCATCCTCAGGAACACAAAAACTCCCAAACCGAGAGGCTCGAACTCCTTCTGGCTCCCCTTAGGGTTCAGCTGAACCCGGAGCTCCAAGTGACCCTTTACCGAGAAGTAGGAAACAACCCCAAAGCAAAACCGGGGAGAAGGAAAGGGATCCTGACAAAACAAGAGTTGAGAAACCGTGCTGTCACACCCCGTGCACGGAGCAACATCATCCCCACCCCGCACAGATAAAGTTCCGAGCGCTCCCGGCCAGCCCAGCCCTGCCCCAGCCCCGGGAGCACCTTCCCGGTCCAACCCTCCCATCCCGCAGCCAAATCCCCCCCGCACAAGGAGGAGGAGAACGGCTCGCACAGCCACGGTAGGATTTGGAGGGGAGGAAAAAAAAAAATAATGAGATTTAGGGGGGGAATATTCCTTGCCTGGCGATACCAGATTGCTGTGGGCAGCCCCGAGGGAGTTTCAGGAGCAGGGATTGATTTTCTATCAGGATATCCCCCATGAGGGGTGGGGAACACCTGAGGGGCTCCCCCAGTGCCTTACACTGGATTTCTCCCAGTCTGCGCTGGTGAGGAGCTGGGGGATGGAGGGAGACCCTGTCCCTGCAGGACAATCGTGGAGTTTCTTTTAATAATGGGTGGGAAAAGTCCTGCTTTCTGTTATGTAGGATTTAAAGTCTCTCCCGTGGTCGTGGGGGGGGGTCTGTACAGCATCCCAGTGATGGGGTGGGCACAGTGAGACCCCTGACCCCACAGCTCCAGCCCCAAAATCTCCAGTGCTGTCCCCAGGCACTGACCTCGAGTGTGGAACAGCTCCAGCCCCAGAGTCGGGTGACAAAATCAGCTCCGGGACCTGCAGGTGGGGGACACAGCTCTCCAGACCCGCTCCAAGGACAAACCCCACCATGGGGTGGGCAGCTGCCTCCCTCTGCCTCCGTGAGTCACACCCTGTCCCCAAAATCTGCTCCGGGACCCCCAGCCACCCCCTGGCACCAGGGATGCTCCTGCTGTGCTGCTCCTCATCCCAATCCCGCTCCCAGGACTCCTCCTGCTCCCCTCTGCATCATCAGCCTTTTCCCAGGGACACATCTTCCCAGATTTCCAGGGATGGATTTATCCCTTTTTGTCTTCCACACCCTCCTGCAGGGAGCTGGGGGTGCTCGGGCTGAGGGCTGCTCTCTTCATAGTGATCCACAGCACTTCCCAAACATTAAATTAGCAAAGGAAAGGCTCTGCCCAGCCTATAAACCTGGAGCTGCTTGGAACAAGCTGTTCATAGTCCATGGATGTTTTCCTAACCTGCTCCTGCTTCCTTGCAGGTGTCTGCACAGACTTGGTGACAGCCACGCTGGTGAGTCCCTGCCAGCTCTGCTGGCTCCCACCGTGCCAGGGCTTTCCCAAAATTCCCCCAGTGCTCAGCCACCAGCTCCTTGCTGTCCCCCTGTGCAGTGCATGGCCCTGTCCTTGTCCCATCCCTCACCTCCATGTCCAGCTCCAGGCGTGCAGGGACAGACCCACCCAAGTGTCCCCACTCCTGAGAGTGGCTGTGATGGTTTTTGTCCCCACGAGTAACCCAGGGGCTGCTGCAGCTCCTGGCTGCTCCCCTGGAGTTCCTGCTCCCATTCCCAGCCGGGTCAGATCACATTCCCTGCATCTCAAATCCCTTCTTCCCTTTCCTTACCGGGGTTGAGCATCCTCCGTCCTCTCCGCAGGCTGCCCTGCTTATTGGAGCTGTCCTGTCCAAGGCTGAGCATCCCCAGTAAGTACCAGCCCCGGTGGGGGTCCACGGGGTGAATTTGCATCTATCCCACATCTGCTGCTGTGCCAGGCCGTTGGGATGAGGAGGATTTACAGCCCTGTGCGGCCGGTTCCGTGCAGGGTTGGGCTTCTGCAGAAACACAAACACGCCGAGAATTCTCCTTCCTTCGCCTCTCCTCCTCCCTTCTCCTCTCCTTCCTTCGGGAGCCTCACCCCGGCTGAAACCCAGGCTCTGCTCTTCCCTCCTGCACCCAAATCCCGGGATGTGGGGGGCACCCACCCGGCCATGGGGACGGCAGCACCCTGGCACTGATTTTAGGGCATGACACCCCACGTGTACAGGCTCGGGGTGCTGCTGTGTGACCTGGAGCCGGGCACCATGGCATCGGACCCCAACATCCTGGACAAGCTGAAGCGCTGCCCGGCGCTGACAGGGGCACAGCAGGATGCCCTCAATGCCCTGCTGCTCTCGGGGCACACCGAGCACGGGTGAGGAGCCTTCCTGCTCCTGGAGGGGTGAGGATCCACGGGGATGCTGAGCTGCTCCTTCTGCTGCTGCCACAGGGATCCTTCGAGCTGGGATTTACAAACTCTGCAAGATTTGGGGCCGCTCGTGCTGGCTTTGAACCAGAGCACGCTGAGTTTGGTGGCCGAGGTAAGGTCCCTCCTCGGGGGGAGGTGACCATCAGGCAGGTCAGGTCCAAGCCTGGGGGACCCAGGATCCTGTTCCCTCTGTCCCTAACCCCCTCTGTCCCTGTCCCCTGGGTTCCAGCCCCCTCTGTCCCTGTTCCTCTCAGTCCCAGCACCCTGTGCCCCGCAGGCAGCACGGGAGGATTTCAGGAGCATCGCAGCCACCTCCATCATCCAGGGCCATTCCCAGCGGGACAAATCCCTTCTCCCCCTCGTGGCAGGCACTGCCTCCCGTCCCAGGCTGAAGCGCAGCTCGGACCGTGAGTTTTCCCTTCCCTCCAGCCACTCCAGAGCTCTGCCAGGGGAAAACGCCCTCGCATCTGGGAGCTCCCGGATAAACCAGGCAGAAATCTAGGATTCCCATAAAGTGGGGAAATGGGGGAATGTCCTTGAAGCACGGGGAGGGGGGTTGCTCTTACCTGGGAGCAGGGATGTGGTGGCAGCACCCAGGAAAGGAGCTGGGACAGGGGGACAGTCCCCAGGGCAGGACGCTGCAAGGGCAGAGGATGCTCGAGTAGGGGACATGGAGCAGTCTGAGGTGCCTTGAGCAGGACAAAGCACAAGAGGGCTGCAAAACATCACCAGGTTCTTCAAGAATGACTTTAGGGAATGACAGCAAAGGAGGCACCTCCAGGGATTGGGGGCCGGGGATGGGAGCAGGATCCACAGTGACCTGAGCCACGTTTTTGTGATTCCCTGTCCTTCACCAGGGCTCTTCCAAGGGGCTCTGAGCCCTGTGGCAGGAGCAGGGCTGGGTGGGAAGGGGACACGCGGGACACACACCCTCTGCCTGGCACAATTCCTTACCCTCAGGCTGCCAGTCCGAGCCCATCACCGCCAGCAACATCCCTGACATCCTGACCCTCAGCCTTGACCAGCTGGACCCGTGCCTGAGCAATGATGTGCTAATAGAAAACCTGGAGGCTGTGCTGGAACAGCCAATCACCTCAGAGATTTCCCAGATCCTGAAAAAAAAGGTGGATGAGGTAAGGGGTGCCACAGGGCAGGATCCCCCCAGCAGCCCAGGCATGAGCCGGGATGGACAGGACATGCTCTGGGAACAGGGATGAAGGTGCCCGAGTGGGTCCCTTGTTCCTGCCCTATTTTCCCTTCCTTCACCCTCTTCCCTGCCCCATGGGCTGGGTTTTCCACAGGTTTTTCACTCGGAGATCCCAGAGGAGCAGCTGAGGCGCCTGGGGGAGCTGTCCCACCTGTACACGGAGCAGGAGATCAGCCAGTGGTCGGTGACATCCAGTGACACCCTCTCCGCCCTGCTCAGCGCCTCGGGAAGACAGTGGAATGATTCCCAGGTAAATCCAGCTCAGGGTGGAGGCATTGTGGGTTTTTTGGGGGGGTTGGCAGCACTGCCATCATTACCAGGAGCATCTCCCTTCCCTGCCTGTGTCCCCTGTGTCCCTCAGGTGCTGCAGCTGCTCAGCAGGTACCTGGCCCTGAAGGGCTCCTTGACTGGACCCCTGCTACAGAAAACAGGAGGCAAACTCCTGTGCAAGCTGCAGGAGGAGCAGATCCAGCAGATCCCTGCTGCAGCCATCGGGTGAGCCGATTTTTGGGAATGCCGCTCAGCCCTGAGAGGCTCCGGGGTTGTGGGGAGGTGGCTGGGGGGATGGAAGAACCCCTGCTCTGTCCTGGATCTCCCCATTCCCAGTCAGCACACTGGGATCGCCCTGTCCCAATCCCAGATCCCACCTGAGCCCCAGGACCACGAGCAGGGATATCCCACTCATCCCTCCAGAACAATTTATCTGCAATTTGGGGTGCTGCTGACCTGTACCCCCCTTCCAGGACTGCTGGGTACTTAAATATCTCTACGTGCTCCCAAACCAAGAAGGAACAGCTCTATGGGAAGGCACGGGAGGCCTTTGCCAGCCTGACCAGCTCCCCCAGCTCCTATTACTGCTGGATCCAGCCCTACCTGGGTAGGTTCTTCCTCTCCACCCTCCTTTCTCAGCCACAGGCAGGTCTGGCAGTCTCCAGAACCTATCCAAATCCTCCCCAGAAGTGCTGGAAGGGTTCACACATCTCCAGGTGTCCCCTGCACTCTCTTTAAGGTGGAGCTCCAGCAGAAGATCTGAAGGAGTTGGCTAATGCTGGTGTGGCCATAAACATGGATCTGGACACTTTCCTCGCCCTAAATCCCGAGGAATTGCAGGTACAGTCCTGGGATGTTGCTGTCCCTCTCCCCAGGGAAGGGCAGGGCTGGCTGAGGGCCGTGAGGTCAGACCCCAACCCAATCACCAATTCTCCACTTTCTCACCTTTATAAATTTTCTTTAGGAAGTTTTAGTTGCTCTGCAGCCCTGTTAACAAAGCATTCAGGGCTATGAGGTGAAGGAAGGGGCTGGGGTGTGTTTGTGTGTGTGTGTCTTGCAGAAACTCAGCGTCACCGACGTGAAACATTTGCTGGGGAAAAACCTCCCCGTGCTGAAGAAAGCTGAGCTTGAGCCCTCGGTGATGAGCTGGGTGCAGAAACAATTCCAGCAGGAGCTGGACTGTGTGCTGGGCATCGGCCTGCAGGGAGGGCGGCCAGAGCCCACGGGGACAGCCAGCCCTGCTGGCCACACCACCCCAGCCAGTGTCACCTCTGCGGTCACTGCCACCACCCCTGTGCCCACCACCCCGGCCAGTGTCACCTCTGCGGTCACTGCCACCACCCCTGTGCCCACCACCCCAGCCAGTGTCACCTCTGCGGTCACTGCCACCACCCCTGTGCCCACCACCCCGGCCAGTGTCACCTCTGCGGTCACTGCCACCACCCCTGTGCCCACCACCCCGGCCAGTGTCACCTCTGCGGTCACTGCCACCACCCCTGTGCCCACCACCTCAGCCAGTGTCACCACCCCTGTGCCCACTACCCTGGCCACTGTCACCACCCCGGCCAGTGTCACCTCTACGGTCACTGCCACCAGCCCTGTGCCCACCACCCCAGCCAGTGTCACTTCCATGGCCACTGTGACCACCCCAGCCAGTGTCACCAGCCCTGTGCCCACCATCCCAGCCAGTGTCACCTCTATGGCCACTGTGACCACCCCAGCCACTGTCACCAGCCCTGTGCCCACCATCCCAGCCAGTGTCACCTCCATGGTCACTGTCCCCACCTCTCCTCACCCTGCCACCTCAGCCAATGTCACCCCTGTATCCACCACCCTCCCCACTGTCCCCACCACCTCGGCCAGTGTCACCTCCATCACCCCTGTCTCCACTCCCATTGCCATTAGCAGCCACTCGACCCCTCAGCCGAGCACGGTCCCCCCCAGGACCCCCACCCTGAGCACTGTGAGCCCAACCACCCCTGACACCCCCCCACACAGCGGGGGTCCCCCTGTCCCCCCTGTCCCCACTGCCACCCCCACTGCCCGTCCTGCTGTGACCACTGCACCCCCCTGCCCCACCCAGCAGACAGGCAGAGCCACCTCCCCCACTGTCCCCCTCCTCAGCACCCTCCTGGCCACCAGCAGCCCCAGTGCCACCCCAGTCCCTGCTGTCACCTCCAGGGCCACCACTGGTGCTGGCACTAACCTGGCTGGTACCACCCACAGCACTGTCACCCCTGTCCCAAATCTCACTTCATCTGTCACTGTCACCCCTGTCCCCAATCCCAGCTCTTCTCCCACTGTCACCCCTGTCCCAAATCTCACTTCATCTGTCACTGTCACCCCTGTCCCCAATCCCAGCTCTTCTCCCACTGTCACCCCTGTCCCTCACTCCTCTTCTCCCACTGTCACATCAGTCCCCAGTCCCAGCTCTGTCCCCACTGCCACCCCTGGCCCTCACTCCCCCTCTGCCCCAGCTGCCACCACAACCCCCCACACTCCCACCCCCATTCCCAACTCCACCATCTCCACCCAAAAACCCCTCAGCTCCTCCACGGCCAAGCCCGTGCCCGAGCCGTGCCAGCCCAGCTCCCCTCCAGGATCCCCCAAACCCAAAACAACACCTGGGAGTGTTCCAGAGACCCCACGGCCAACATCCAATGGCTACATCAACCTGCAGCCCGAGCCTGGTGAGCTGGGAATGCCGGGGAATCCCTGGGAATGCCGGGGGGGGGGGGGAGTGAAAGCCCTGGGAATGCTGCTGAGGACAAAGCTGGCTGATCCCCTTTGCTCCTGGCTGGGGGACAGGTGGGGACAGGAGCAGGGACAAGAAAATCCCTCTTTGCGAAGTAGTTCTATTGATTTTATGAATGTGATTATGTGTTGCTGCTGTCCCGTTACCAAGTGGTGTTTTATGCATCCTTATTTGCTGTAAAAGGAAGAATTTTCCCCTAACTTGTGGTCAGAGTGCTAACATGCAAAGCCCCCGAGCACGTGTCATTACAAAACAAATATTTTCTCAAAATAAGAAGAAACATTTTCTTGAAATATTTCAAAAAATATTTTCTTGAAATTTAGAGTGTTAAACTTCTCAAGTGTAAATATTTTTTTTTTCTGAAATACTATTATTTAGATAGTTAAATGTCAGGAATTGGATTTAATCTCATTTGAGCTCAGGTCATATCACAATACTCTGAGAGACAAATTGGAAATCCAGAATCTTGAGAATCTGTTACTAGTTTTGGAAAACAGAGAAGGACACTGCTTTTCCTCGCTTGTAGTTCTGTGTATCAGATGATAACAAACATAGATTAAAACATTTCCGTGGAAAGCTGGAGAATCCCATTGCCTGTGTTCTCCCTGCAGGATCAGGATGCAGGCTCTGCTCCTGCCTGGTGCCCGTGCTGGCAGCCACCACCATGAACGTTCTGCTGCTCTGAGCCCTGCCCCAGCCCCCTGCACTCCCCTGCCTCCACCTCCAGCCCACAGACACAGCACTGGGGAGCTCCCTGCTGAAAGCAGAAACCCAGGAAAGGGAAGAGAATTCCTCCACATTCGATGCCAGCACAGGATTTGGTTCTTTTTTTTTGAGGCCGGGCAATGATGGAGGACAGATTTTTGCAGCCCATAGAAGCCCCACAGGTCCTTACTAGTGATTTACTCCCTGTAGTACAAGCAGCAGTGATGCTGACTGCTCTGCCAAGGCAAGAACACGGGACCCAGCTCTTCCAGGGATTTCCTGTCCATTCCATCCCACTTGGATCTGTTAAACAGTGGGAAAACTCAGAGATTTGAGTCACACCGCAGCTGAGAGATCCTAAAAAATCATATTTAACTTTTTCTCATTACTTGCTTTTTGATCAAGGTTTGTTCAAACCACACACACACGCTCTCATGGGATGATTAGCTGGGGATAATTTATCTTGATTACTGTTCAGTGCTATACAATAAAACATCAATCATCTGTTTTTTCCTAATCCAACATGTTTAGTGCTTTTTGGGGAAGCTTTTCCATCATAAATCCAAAATCTGCAGTGAAGGACTGACCTGCTCGCTCTCTACAAAGCTCAGACAATGAAGATTTATGAGATATAAAATATATAAATCCCTTTTCCCCTGCCAGACTCTCCTCCTGGAGGAAAGGGGATGGCAGGAGCTGGATACGAGTTTCACTGAGGAGGATTTTTTGGACAGATATTTCCAATGAGTGGGACAAAAATACGGAAAGCCTTGTACAAAATTCCTTTCCCTCTACATGAGGAAGCTGAGAGCAGTCTCAGCTCCTAAATGTTGAGCAGCCAAACCCAAGGAACAGGAACAGGCAGCTCCTGGGATTCTGAGCACAGAATCTGGGGGGATTCCTGCAGACAGGAAGGTGAGGGCAGCCTCAAGGAAGAGCAGACACTCATCAGTTTGCTTCTGGCATTTTTACTCACTTCCAGGATTTATTTACAAGCAGCTGGAAAACTTCACTCCCAACCTGAGGTCTTGGCAGTGTCACGAGATGTGTCATTTCTAACCTGCAGAACTCACCCTTTAACCCAGCAGTGAGATGGGGTTTAGCAGTGGTTTGGGCCTGAGCTGGGCTCAGGCTGTCCCAAAGGCAAAGATCCTGCTCCAAACAGTCTGGAATCTTCCTTTCAGACACTACTGATGATTTTTTCCCCAAGTGATTTGAAAGCCAAAATTATATAAAAGTGAGTCCTGGGTTGATCCCAGCTGCCTGGAGCTCTGGGCACTCCTCATGGCTCACTCTGAGCCAGGTCTCAGAGCAGGTCACAGCCTGGTCCCCCTTGGTTCCCTGTGGATCAAGACAAGCTGGACACCATGAGGAAGCTGAGGAGCAGGGCAGGCAGGAGGTGCAGTGCCATGGCCACGGTCCCCAGGGGGGCTGAGGACGGTGCTGGAGGACAAAGAGGGGATTGGAACAAAGAAATCAGTGCCTGAACCTCATTTCAACTCTGGCTATATTACAGTACTTCGAGAGACAAATTGGAAACCCAAAATCTTGAGAATTTTGATGTTTCCGGCATGGGGAAAGTATCCCTCTATGCCCCCTCCAGGGATTCTTTTGCCTGCCCAGCCATGGTGTCCTGGTTTTCGATGCAGGATGTGACCAGGGTGTTTATTTATCAAAAGCTGTTAAAAACCAGCTGGGGCAGTGATCCTTATCTCTGTGGGGGATATCTGCTGTTAATGGGCCAGATGTTAAACCATACCGGTGCAGTGTTCTTTATCTCTCCCACGACCCATCCTCCCTCCAGGAGATATCTCCTGTTAATGACCATTGAGTCCCACTGCAGGAATGATAAAATTCCATCATCCCATTGGGAGATGCTCCACCCAGGGGGAGGAGCCAAGCATTTCCTACCTAGATAAAATATGTGATTTAGAACACACCAGCAGTGTTTTTCCCACTGGATTCCAGAGGAAAACCAAACCCTTCTACAGGAGCACTGCTCCAACAGAACCACATCTGTCCCTGCAGGAGGATGAAGCCACCATTTAATGGGACTGTACCAACACCCTGACTGAATGACAGGGTGCCAGGTTGGATTCTGACTCTTTCAGTGTTTTGTTGTTTTGTTTTACTGGCTTTGGGGTTTTTTTTTTGAATTTTATTTTTAATTTTCCTAGTAAAGAACTCTTATTCCTATTCCTGTATCTTTGCCTGAGAGCTCCTTAATTTCAAAATTATAACAATTTGGAAGGAGGGCGTTTGCATTTTCCATTTCCAGAGAGGTTCCTGCCTTCCTTAGCAGACACCTGTCTTTCAAAATGAGACACATGGCAAACACCAAGCTGAGTTTGGGGGGTTGGAATTGGAGGATCTTCAAACTTCCTTCAACCCAAACCACTCTGATTTTGCCTCCAAGCCCAAATCCCCGAGGAGGAAGGCCTGGAATTGTTCACTCCGTGGGGATATTCAGCAAGGATGGATGCTCCCAGTGGGATTTCTCACACTGCACCCAGAATTTTCCCTACACTCTTAGAAGAGCTTTAACCCTTGCTGAAACCCCGAAATAAACCATTAAACCCCAACCATCAGGGGCCCAAAACTACCTGGGAATTTGGGGGTGACGAGGTTGATGTAACCCTCCTGTGTGCCGCCCGTGAGCCCCACGTGGAGTTTGTCTAGCTCTGACTGCTTCTGCAGCAGGATCCAGTCCCGGACTGGAGCCCAGTTCTGCCACTGGGCCAGCTCAGGGAGGTTCATCCCTAGCAGCCCCTGGACCTCACGGGGTGTCAGGAGCTAGGGGAAAAAAAAAAAAAAAAAAATCACAGAGCAATTAAAAAAAGCTTTTATCATCTTCAACCTGGTCAATTTTTCCATGTTCTGAGTGTTTCCCTGGGATTCTCTGCACAGCACAGGAAAAATCCCAGAGCCGGCGTTGGATTTGACAGAATCACTCCTGATTTCCATCAGTGGACAGCACAACCAAAGCCAAACACTCAGCAAAATACAAGGAATTAAAGAATTCCAATGTCCAGCTCACCATCAGAGAGTCTCTTCTCAAAGCCACAAACGTGGTCACATTCATGTTCACGTTGTCCTTGCTGAGAGCCTTGAGATCCACAGCAGGAGCTCCCCCTGCCACCAAAACAAGGAGAATATCAAAGGATGGGAGGCCCCAAAGGAGCTGAGCTGGGTCTCTGCACAAAATGAGGATTTCTCCAAAATCCATTAGGCTGGGGCTGATAACACAGCCAAGTGCAAAATATGTGGGTGCTCCTCCTTTTTATTATTGGGAGCTATTTTGTTGGGCATATAAAAATACCAGACAGTGGAAAGAAGGGTGAAAAGAATTTGGGAAAATTCTTGGCTTAACAAGGGAAAAAAAAAAATAAAATCAATTTTGTGACATGGGAAAGGGCTGTGAGATAAATCCTGAGTTTGATTTTTGCTGTGATGGTCTGGGAACAGATTTGGGTGACTTAAAGCAGGCACAGAATCCTTCAATAATATTTGATGCCGTTTGTTGTTGGAAAGACAAAATTTGAAGAACTTGACTTTGAAAATTCCCAAATCTTAGACGGATTGTGATACTCAGTTTTTGGCTAAGAGTTCTCTTTCCCCTCAACACTCTGGTTTTTTTACATACCCAGGTAAGGTGAAATCAGCTCATAGTAAGCAGGTAAACGGTGCTGGTCAGAGAAAGCTTTTTTGGCTTTCTGGTACAAGATGTTCTTTGCCTCCTGTGAACAGGCTGAAGGATTCAGAGATGCCAGTCTGCAGAAAAATAAAGATTTAGGGTGAAAAAAGCTTTTATCATCTTCAACCTGTTCAATTTTGCCGCACTCTGAGCGTTTTTCTGAGATTTTCTGCACAGCACAGGTGATCTTTAATTCCCAGTTCTATGGAGGAAAAACAACGGCCCAGTTTTCTGCTGAGAATTTGTCCTTCAAGTGATGATGGCTCTGATGATGCCCAATCAATTTGTGTTTTTGCCAAGTGGTAATTAATTAATTAACTTCATTTACCAATCCTTTAGAGGAATTCAATCTGGAAACGCTTAAAATCCATGAGGGTGTGGCACTTGAGGACGTGTTTTAGTGGTGGCCACGGTGCTGGGCGATGATCTCAGGGGCCTTTTCCAATCTTAACAACTCTGTAACTCCATGAAAATTAATTTAATTAACCCTTCTGCACACAAAAGCAGGCACAGAGTCAGATTTGCAAATCAAGAGATTCAGATTGGAAATCGGAGCCCTGCCTGGCAGGATGGGCACCAGCAGGTTTGAAACCCCAGAACAGAGCAGGTTCTAAGGTGCTTCCTAAATTCCCTTTCCCTGAGAGCAAAAAAAAAAAAGGAAAGTTCTTTTGGAAGAAAACAAATTGGGAGTTTTGAACTCTCTGTGCTGTCAGGCACTGACCCCCAAGAAAGTACAGCTTTTGAGCTGAGGCCTTGGAGAAGGCTTCCAAAATTGAGTGGTAGAATTACGATCACGGGTGTGCAGCTGGAATAGAAGTGTGTAATATCACAGGGTGAAAAATTTAAAATTTAGGGGTTTGGAATATAGCAATATATAGAGAGTAAAATGGAGGTTTTAGGGTGGAGATTTTTCTTCTTCACCTTCTCTTCACGGGTCTATGGGGTACTTCTGTAATTGGATAGAAAATTCTGCATTGCGGGCCACGGGTGGTTGGTTATTGGGTTAAAAGTAAAAATAATTTAGGCGTTAGTTCTTAATTGGACCATTTAAAAGACCTTGTAGAGGGGGAGGTACATCTCCGTTTTTATCTTATTACCTAGAAGTTCTATAGAACTCACCGCAACATAGATAAGAGCTAATAAATATCTGAAATTCCATCTCCTGCATATTCGACCCCAAAGAACAAGAAGATTTAAAAAGCTATTTAAATTTGTGACTCACCCGAGGCTGGAGGGGTCGATGGCTTCCAGATCAGTGGCATTCAGCAGGCACACGTATCTCGTGCCAATGGCATTCAGGGCCGTGGCATTCAGGGCATTGCCCAGCCCCAAGTAGCGAATAATTGCAGCCGAGGCCTGGAAACACAATTAATTAGATGAGTTTAATTGAATCAGAAGGCGTGGTTTCACCCCCATTAATTACAAAAAATAAAATGGAGCCATGTCAAAGCTGTTCGTGTTGCTATGAATTTTGTGTTCGAGATGGAAATGAGATGTTTGGGGGTTTTAACCTGTAGAATAGTTGATTTTTTTTTCTTGTACGTAGTTGATTTTTATATGGTATTAGAAGGCAGTGTGCTTGAATATAATAACAATAATAACTAACAATAATAAAGTATTATAATATATTATATATATATTACAATATATTAATAATAATCCAGTGCAACTTAGTTCCTTGGTTGGTAAGGGCAATATTTAATAAACATTAAATATTTATATGTTTAATTAACTTTTTCTAAGATACATTTATATTTTCAATGGATTTTTATGGGATAGACTTATTTTTTATAGGTGTGAACTTTTTTTTTTTTTACAGGAATAGACCGTTGAGCTGATTTTTATTCTTACGATTTTTTAAATGGCAGTTTAATAGCTTAGCTTAATCAGAATGGAAAAAGCCTGATTTTATAATGCCTTTCATTCATTAACTTTTACTTAAATGCAATATATTCATTGGGTCACACAAAATCATGGCACCAAAGATGCTTCAACCATCTCAGAACCCCCTCAGTCAATCCCAAACCAGCCCCCAAAACCAGAAAAAAAAAAAAAAAAAGCCCAGACCCTACCAGGGAATCCGGGGGGTTACTCTTCAGGAAGGCAGCCAATGTGTCAGCTGAGCTCATGTTCCAGGTGGAAATCTCCTCTGGGGTGATGAGGGATAGGAGATCACCCAGGTTGGAGAGCAGATTTTCGGGATAACCATTGGGATACCTCTGTGGGGACACCGGGGTTATGGGTGCAGAGCGGGGCAGTGGGTTGGGGGAAAGATGAAGTGATGATTTTAGTGCTGTCTTCAAGTCTCTAATAGGGATTGGAGGGAGGATGGAGCCACGTTCCTCTCAGAGGTGCCCAGTGAAAGGCTGAGGGCCAACAGCCCAGGAAAACTCTGATTAGACATGGAAATAAGAGATAAATATCTCCCCAGTAAAGGTGGTCAAAACCTGGGAGAGGAGCTGAGAGACAGTGGAGTCACATCCTTGGAGATCCTAAATTCCCCTGGACAAGACCCTGAGCCATCCCATCAGTGGAAATTGGAGTCACATCCCTGGAGATCCTAAATTCCCCAGCACAATGTCCTGAGTGATTCCATCAGTGGAAATCTGACATCCCTGGAGATCCTAAATTCCCCAGCACAATGTCCTGAGTGATTCCATCAGTGGAAATCTGACATCCCTGGAGATCCTAAATTCCCCAGCACAAGACCATGAACGATTCCATCAGTGGAAATCTGACATCCTTGGAGATCCTAAATTCCCCAGCACAATGTCCTGAGCGATCCCATCAGGGGAAATTGGACATTTTTGGGCTGGAGTTACCTCGTCCAGGTATTCCTTCAGCACGGCCAGCTGTGGGATGTTGAAGGGGTAGGTGAAGATCTGGGAGAAGTGACCTTCCAGGGAGACGTTGCGGAGGCAGGCGTGCAGCTGTTCGGGGGTGTAGAAGGTGGGCATCAGGTTATCATCCAGAACTGCCTCTGTTATCTTCAAATCAGCTGGGCAACCTGCTGAAGCCACAGCAAACTCGAGGTTAAACTAAACCCTTTCGCTCCGAGCTTGGAATCCCAGAATCATTTTGGTTGGAAAAACCCCCGGGGTTGACCTGTGCCCGATCCCCAGTTTGTCACCAAACCTCCCTGGGAGCCCCTGCCAAGGCTTGAGGAGCTGCAGGGTGAGCTGGAATTCCCACTGGGAATTGTGGGAGCAGAAAGGAGGGGTGTGGGACTCCAGATGGCTCTTTAAATGCTGTTTATTTTATCCAGAAGATGCAGCAATGGCTCTTTAAATGCTGTTTATTTTATGCAGAACATGCAGCGATTCACTGGTCATGGGTGACAAAAGCCTGGCCTAAAGCTGTAGGCTGGTCTGAAACCCACTCTAGTTCTGGTTACAGTGCATTATATACTTTTCTTTGTTAAAAAACCTAATACCTAACAACCAATCAATAATTTTACTATTACCTATATCCTGTCCTAACTACTTACATCACCATATTCATGTTACAATTTTCCAATCACTAAAAGTTAGTGTGTTACAGTTTAAGCTAGAAGTTGTTTTTCAGTTCCCTTGAAGTGGAGAATTCTGAGACCTTTTTTCCTACTTGCAACACTGGCCTGCAAAAATCTTTTTGCTTAGTAAAACCATCTGTTTGAGGTGGATTTATCCTTTGCTCTGAGCCATAAAAACCCCTTCCAACCCACATACTAACGTACCCTTTTTGCCATCTTACTTATCCATCAAGACTGGCGCAGCAATTCTTCTCTTCCATATCAAAACTTGCTATAATTTCTATTCCTTCCTCAGGTTCTACATTCAGAGATCTTTCTGCTGTACACGCACACACACATCTGTGAGAGCTTCCTGTGAAAACCCATCCATCCCCACAGGGAATGTCCCTGCATCAGGGGAGCTCCCTACCGTCCTCTCGCTTGTGCCTGTGGGGCAGGAGCTCCCCGATGATGGTGGCCAGCTCCTCCCTGGACACGGGGGAATCCCAGGAAAAGTTCCTCAGCCAGGTGGTTAAAGCTTTCTGCAAGGAAAAGGGAACATCAGGGGAGTTTGGGAATCCTGGATGTGCCCCCAGCACAACCCCTGCTCCTCACACGCCAGGCTCTGAGCCTGGAGATGCTGCACCAAAAGCAATTCCTTAAATGTTTGAATTCTCCCTTTGTTCCCCAGCCCATCAATGCCTGGACTTCCTCACAGAGTTATTCCTGCTGTGCCCACAGTGACAGGAAGGGGCTGGCACGGACCTGGATTTGCAGTTCCAACCTGTCAGCTCTCATGCCTTAAATTTTAGCTTTCGTATTTTCCACATTCTGTCCTGCATTAGGATATAACTCTGAACTCCATACGAAGGGTCAGCGAGTTCTCCTCACAGCTCGGTCACACAAACCAATCCTTCTCCAGCCACTTTTACAGCTCCAGCCCCCAAAAAGTGCAAACAGCAGAGAACTGAGGAGAGAATCTGGGAGGATGGGACTGCAGAGCCTGGAGCTGGGATTGGACAATGAACCCCAAGATGGAAATGGACCAAAACTTACAAAAGTGTGAAAACTCATGACCAGTCACCCATCTTGGTGTAGCCTCAACCAGGCTCTTGCACTGCCCAAGGTGAATCCTTGGAGGGCTTTTTTAATAAATTCCTGCTTTATTCCTTTATCTCTGCCCAGCCTCTCAGAGCTCCATGAACCCCTCATTTCTCAAAGCCATCATCCCTGTGGCTCCAGGCTGCTTTCCAAAGGAGGAACTGCTGCAAACAGGCTGGCTCCACAACCCCCAGCAGGTTCCAGCCCCATTCCCAAAGCCCCCAGCCCTGTGGGAAGAGCCCACCTTGGGAATTTCCTGCAGGATGCTGTGGTCCAGCACGGGGATCAGCCCGCTGAGCTCGCTCAGGGTGAAGGCTGACCACGCTGCAGGAGGCCTGCAGACAAATATAAGCAAAACCTTATTAAAAAAATACCTTGTAAAACACAATTTTAACCTTATTGTTCTATCTAAGCTGGCCTATTAAATTCCCGTAAGAATGATTTAAAAAAATAAATCAATTTATACAACAATCGATTCTTGCGAGAAAAGTTTGCACCCACAGAAATAAGAAGCCTATCCCATAAAAATCCATACAGAAAAATAAATCATTAAACCTCTTCCTTTCTAGACAAACACGCACATGAACCATTACCAACCAGTCAACTGAGTTTCAATATTTTACTAACCTATTAGACTCAAACACAGTACCTTCTAATATCACATAAAATGAGCTGTATACAATAAAAATTCAGCTACTCCACACAAAAAACAAGTGTCTCATTTATCTCATTTCCACCTCTAACACAAAGCTACAATAAAAATGAACAGGAATCAGCTCTCAAGGAAGAAAAAAAAACTGAAAAAACCACACTTTTAAATCCCCCAGGATTATATCCTTATGACATGTGACATTAAGAAAACAAAGTGTTTCAACACTAAAACACCTCCATCACTTCCTGGTGCACAAAACTTCATTGCAGCAGAGCAGGAGAAAAAACAGCCTTGAACAAATACATTCCATTCTTAGGGCTCTTTCTGGAACCCAAAGAATTTCTGTTGCTCTCTGTGGCCCAATTCAGTGCCAACATCTTGGGACAACTGATACAGGAAGTCAAAAAATATTTTGCTTCCTTCTGGGTTAGAATTGGGGATTTATGAAACACGTCTCACTGCACAGGTAGATACAGAATGTTTCCTGGAAATCTGTCCCTGACAAAAGCTCGAGCTCACCTGTGATCACCAAGCCAGGCAGAGAAATGTGAATAATGAGAAACAGAGCAGAGGGAAAGCTTTTCTAGCAAGCCACAGAGACAACACAAGTGACCACTTATTTCTCAGGAGAATTTCACCCAGGCCTTTCAGCTGAAACAATTTCATCTAAACAACACAAAGGACCCGACCAAAAGCACAAAAGCAATTAAGTTTTTCTGGGTTTTTGATCAAGCTGCTTGGCTGGAGTTCACACAGGCCACGGGTTTAATCAAGGGAACGCTCCAGGAGAAAACCCCATACCCAAAGGTGGTGTTGCCACTGCTCAGGATGTCCCTGATGGCCTCTTCTTGCTCGGGCAGGAAAGATCCACAGCGGCTCAAATCCTTGAGCAAGCTGCCCCCAGAAGTCCTGATGTACTCCCCACCCAGGTCACACAGCAGCCAGCCCAGAATCTCAGCGTGCTCCTCATTTATTTGTGTGCCAGGAACTTTCTGGAATAAAGGTAGAGGTATTAAATGGGATGGAGCATCCCTGGATCCTAAGCCCTGCAGCATACCCAAAAAAAAAAAAAAAAAAAAAAAAAATCCTGCAGCATTCCCCCCCCCCAAAAAAAAAAATCCTGCAGCATCCCCCCCACAAAAAAAAAAAAAAAATCCTGCAGCATCCAAAAAAAAAGAAAATCCTGCAGCATTCCCCCCCAAAAAATCCTGCAGCATCCCCCCCCAAAAAAGAAAATCCTGCAGCATTCCCCCCCAAAAAAGAAAATCCTGCAGCATTCCCCCCCAAAAAAGAAAATCCTGCAGCATCCCTCCCCAAAAAATCCTGCAGCATCCCAAAAGAAAAAAAAATCCTGCAGCATCCCAAAAGAAAAAAAAATCCTGCAGCATCCCAAAAGAAAAAAAAATCCTGCAGCATCCCAAAAGAAAAAAAAAATCCTGCAGCATCCCTCCCCAAAAAAAATCCTTCAGCGTCTCAAAAAAAAAAAAAAAAAACCCATGCAGCATCCCAAAAAAATTCCTGTAATGTCCCAAAAAAAAAATCATGCAATGTCTTCCCCCCCCCAAAAAAAAACCTGCAGCGTCCCCCCAAAAAATCCTGCAATGTGCCCCCAAAAAAACTATGCAGCGTCTCTCAAAAAAAACCCATGCAGTGTCCCTCCCCAAAAAAAAAAAATTTCAACGTCCCAGAAAAACCCCATGCAGCATCCCACACCCCCCCCCAAAAAAAACAAACATTCAGCATCCCAAAAAAAAAAAAAAAACCCAAAAACAAAAAACCCCATGTGGCATCCCCCCCCCAGAAAAAAAAAACATTCAGCATCCCCAAAAAAAAAAAAAAAAAAAAAAAAACAAAAAACCCAATGCGGCATCTCCCCAAAAAAATCCTGCAACATCCCAAAAACTAAATTCTGCAACATCCCCCCAAAAAAATCCTGCAACATTCCCTCTCCCCACCAAAAAAAAAAAAAAAAAAAAAAAAAATCCTGCATCATCCCCAGTCCCTCTCCTGGTACCAGACACTCCAGAGCCTCCAGGAGCAGCTGCTGCCTCCGAGGGGCCTCTCTGGGCAGGACATCCCCGTTTGCCTTCCCAATATTGCTGAAGAACTGGCTGCAGTTCCCCGTGGCTGCATAGTCTGAGGGGCTGGAAGGACAAATCCCGTGGATTTTAGGGAATGAGGTCGAGCTCAGCACACCCCGTGTGGGATAAAACATCCTGCACGCTGAACTCCATGGGGGTTTGTTCTTGCCCGGTTTTCTTCTCTGCTATTAAGTTCTTTAAATACTCCTTAAATTTAAAGCGGTTCTTTAGAAATCAATTCTCACCTTAAGGAATCTCTCGGGTGGGACACAGATTAAAATGGTTCAAGGTTTTGGGTAGAGAACCACAGTGGGGTGGGAGTGGAACAAGGGAATCCATTTTATTCCCTGGTTTCTTTGGTGTTGTAAGGGAAAAGCACGTTCAGAGGCTTGGGAATGCTAAAACTTGGCTTTGGATGCTGCCAGGGATGGGGCAGCCCCACCTTGTCTGGGAATCCCCACCCTCACAAGGAAGGATTTATTCCAGTATCACAAGGAAGGATTTATTCCAATATCTCATATAAATCTACCCTCCTTCATCTTTCTGCAATCCCGTTTTTTATTCATCAGAAAGAGGTCTAAAACAGCTCTGAAATAGAAATCAAATTATTCAGCCCGGTTATAAACCAATCTTTATTTTCCCTATGGCAACACCATGAAAACTACAGCACAGTTACCTCAAAAACAGCAGCAGGTCTTTGGGATAACTGTCCAAATCCTTGGGAATTCCGTGCAGCGTCACCATCTTCTGCAAGCAGCTCAGCTGGAAGGACACCAGAGATTGCATCAAAGGCAGAAACCACCACCAAACACAAGGAAAAGATGAAATGATGTAAAGATTTTAAGGAAAAGGAGAGGAAAAGAAAAAAAAGAAAAAAAAGAGGGGAAAAATTATGGAAGTCAGAGGAGTTTTTTTGGAGTTTTCCTCTCTTCGGGGAAATTCTGAGCTGTGGGAGGGACACCCAGGACATTTATTCACAGGAAGGGACCCTCAGGGACCACCCCAACACCTCCCCCTGTGCCTGGGTCACCCTCTGGGGGAAGAACCTTGCCCTAAAACCCTGACATCCAACCCCTGAACTCCAAGGATTGTTCTGGCCGAACAATTCCCCTCTGGTACCTTCAGGAAAACCCCAAAGAAACCCTTGGGAACGTGGGGATTACCTGGTCCTGGCCCAGCCTGACGTTCTTCTTCTTCATCACCTTGGCCAGCTCCTGAAACCTTTCTGCTCCCACAGCACTGGCAGCTGCACAGGTGAAGCCCTGCAGGACAGACTGGGAGAGCCTGGGAA
>NC_085060.1:21018911-21023911 GCF_963662255.1 Cinclus cinclus | reverse complement strand
CCTAACCCTAACCCTAACCCTAACCCTAACCTAACCCTAACCCTAACCCTAACCCTAACCCTAACCCTAACCCTAACCCTAACCCTAACCCTAACCCTAACCCTAACCCTAACCCTAACCCTAACCCTAACCCTAACCCTAACCCTAACCCTAACCCTAACCCTAACCCTAACCCTAACCCTAACCCTAACCCTAACCCTAACCCTAACCCTAACCCTAACCCTAACCCTAACCCTAACCCTAACCCTAACCCTAACCCTAACCCTAACCCTAACCCTAACCCTAACCCTAACCCTAACCCTAACCCTAACCCTAACCCTAACCCTAACCCTAACCCTAACCCTAACCCTAACCCTAACCCTAACCCTAACCCTAACCCTAACCCTAACCCTAACCCTAACCCTAACCCTAACCCTAACCCTAACCCTAACCCTAACCCTAACCCTAACCCTAACCCTAACCCTAACCCTAACCCTAACCCTAACCCTAACCCTAACCCTAACCCTAACCCTAACCCTAACCCTAACCCTAACCCTAACCCTAACCCTAACCCTAACCCTAACCTAACCTAACCCTAACCCTAACCCTAACCCTAACCCTAACCCTAACCCTAACCCTAACCCTAACCCTAACCCTAACCCTAACCCTAACCCTAACCCTAACCCTAACCCTAACCCTAACCCTAACCCTAACCCTAACCCTAACCCTAACCCTAACCCTAACCCTAACCCTAACCCTAACCCTAACCCTAACCCTAACCCTAACCCTAACCCTAACCCTAACCCTAACCCTAACCCTAACCCTAACCCTAACCCTAACCCTAACCCTAACCCTAACCCTAACCCTAACCCTAACCCTAACCCTAACCCTAACCCTAACCCTAACCCTAACCCTAACCCTAACCCTAACCCTAACCCTAACCCTAACCTAACCCTAACCCTAACCCTAACCCTAACCCTAACCCTAACCCTAACCCTAACCCTAACCCTAACCCTAACCCTAACCCTAACCCTAACCCTAACCCTAACCCTAACCCTAACCCTAACCCTAACCCTAACCCTAACCCTAACCCTAACCCTAACCCTAACCCTAACCCTAACCCTAACCCTAACCCTAACCCTAACCCTAACCCTAACCCTAACCCTAACCCTAACCCTAACCCTAACCCTAACCCTAACCCTAACCCTAACCCTAACCCTAACCCTAACCCTAACCCTAACCCTAACCCTAACCCTAACCCTAACCCTAACCCTAACCCTAACCCTAACCCTAACCTAACCCTAACCCTAACCCTAACCCTAACCCTAACCCTAACCCTAACCCTAACCCTAACCCTAACCTAACCCTAACCCTAACCCTAACCCTAACCCTAACCCTAACCCTAACCCTAACCCTAACCCTAACCCTAACCCTAACCCTAACCCTAACCCTAACCCTAACCCTAACCCTAACCCTAACCCTAACCCTAACCCTAACCCTAACCCTAACCCTAACCCTAACCCTAACCCTAACCCTAACCCTAACCCTAACCCTAACCCTAACCCTAACCCTAACCCTAACCCTAACCCTAACCCTAACCCTAACCCTAACCCTAACCCTAACCCTAACCCTAACCCTAACCCTAACCCTAACCCTAACCCTAACCCTAACCCTAACCCTAACCCTAACCCTAACCCTAACCCTAACCCTAACCCTAACCCTAACCCTAACCCTAACCCTAACCCTAACCCTAACCCTAACCCTAACCCTAACCCTAACCCTAACCCTAACCCTAACCCTAACCCTAACCCTAACCCTAACCCTAACCCTAACCCTAACCCTAACCCTAACCCTAACCCTAACCCTAACCCTAACCCTAACCCTAACCCTAACCCTAACCCTAACCCTAACCCTAACCCTAACCCTAACCCTAACCCTAACCCTAACCCTAACCCTAACCCCTAACCCTAACCCTAACCCTAACCCTAACCCTAACCCTAACCCTAACCCTAACCCTAACCCTAACCCTAACCCTAACCCTAACCCTAACCCTAACCCTAACCCTAACCCTAACCCTAACCCTAACCCTAACCCTAACCCTAACCCTAACCCTAACCCTAACCCTAACCCTAACCCTAACCCTAACCCTAACCCTAACCCTAACCCTAACCCTAACCCTAACCCTAACCCTAACCCTAACCCTAACCCTAACCCTAACCCTAACCCTAACCCTAACCCTAACCCTAACCCTAACCCTAACCCTAACCCTAACCCTAACCCTAACCCTAACCCTAACCCTAACCCTAACCCTAACCCTAACCCTAACCCTAACCCTAACCCTAACCCTAACCCTAACCCTAACCCTAACCCTAACCCTAACCCTAACCCTAACCCTAACCCTAACCCTAACCCTAACCCTAACCCTAACCCTAACCCTAACCCTAACCCTAACCCTAACCCTAACCCTAACCCTAACCCTAACCCTAACCCTAACCCTAACCCTAACCCTAACCCTAACCCTAACCCTAACCCTAACCTAACCCTAACCCTAACCCTAACCCTAACCCTAACCCTAACCCTAACCCTAACCCTAACCCTAACCCTAACCCTAACCCTAACCCTAACCCTAACCCTAACCCTAACCCTAACCCTAACCCTAACCCTAACCCTAACCCTAACCCTAACCCTAACCCTAACCCTAACCCTAACCCTAACCCTAACCCTAACCCTAACCCTAACCCTAACCCTAACCCTAACCCTAACCCTAACCCTAACCCTAACCCTAACCCTAACCCTAACCCTAACCCTAACCCTAACCCTAACCCTAACCCTAACCCTAACCCTAACCCTAACCCTAACCCTAACCCTAACCCTAACCCTAACCCTAACCCTAACCCTAACCCTAACCCTAACCCTAACCCTAACCCTAACCCTAACCCTAACCCTAACCCTAACCCTAACCCTAACCCTAACCCTAACCCTAACCCTAACCCTAACCCTAACCCTAACCCTAACCCTAACCCTAACCCTAACCCTAACCCTAACCCTAACCCTAACCCTAACCCTAACCCTAACCCTAACCCTAACCCTAACCCTAACCCTAACCCTAACCCTAACCCTAACCCTAACCCTAACCCTAACCCTAACCCTAACCCTAACCCTAACCCTAACCCTAACCCTAACCCTAACCCTAACCCTAACCCTAACCCTAACCCTAACCCTAACCCTAACCCTAACCCTAACCCTAACCCTAACCCTAACCCTAACCCTAACCCTAACCCTAACCCTAACCCTAACCCTAACCCTAACCCTAACCCTAACCCTAACCCTAACCCTAACCCTAACCCTAACCCTAACCCTAACCCTAACCCTAACCCTAACCCTAACCCTAACCCTAACCCTAACCCTAACCCTAACCCTAACCCTAACCCTAACCCTAACCCTAACCCTAACCCTAACCCTAACCCTAACCCTAACCCTAACCCTAACCCTAACCCTAACCCTAACCCTAACCCTAACCCTAACCCTAACCCTAACCCTAACCCTAACCCTAACCCTAACCCTAACCCTAACCCTAACCCTAACCCTAACCCTAACCCTAACCCTAACCCTAACCCTAACCCTAACCCTAACCCTAACCCTAACCCTAACCCTAACCCTAACCCTAACCCTAACCCTAACCCTAACCCTAACCCTAACCCTAACCCTAACCCTAACCCTAACCCTAACCCTAACCCTAACCCTAACCCTAACCCTAACCCTAACCCTAACCCTAACCCTAACCCTAACCCTAACCCTAACCCTAACCCTAACCCTAACCCTAACCCTAACCCTAACCCTAACCCTAACCCTAACCCTAACCCTAACCCTAACCCTAACCCTAACCCTAACCCTAACCCTAACCCTAACCTAACCCTAACCCTAACCCTAACCCTAACCCTAACCCTAACCCTAACCCTAACCCTAACCCTAACCCTAACCCTAACCTAACCCTAACCCTAACCCTAACCCTAACCCTAACCCTAACCCTAACCCTAACCCTAACCCTAACCCTAACCCTAACCCTAACCCTAACCCTAACCCTAACCCTAACCCTAACCCTAACCCTAACCCTAACCCTAACCCTAACCCTAACCCTAACCCTAACCCTAACCCTAACCCTAACCCTAACCCTAACCCTAACCCTAACCCTAACCCTAACCCTAACCCTAACCCTAACCCTAACCCTAACCCTAACCCTAACCCTAACCCTAACCCTAACCCTAACCCTAACCCTAACCCTAACCCTAACCCTAACCCTAACCCTAACCCTAACCCTAACCCTAACCCTAACCCTAACCCTAACCCTAACCCTAACCCTAACCCTAACCCTAACCCTAACCCTAACCCTAACCCTAACCCTAACCCTAACCCTAACCCTAACCCTAACCCTAACCCTAACCCTAACCCTAACCCTAACCCTAACCCTAACCCTAACCCTAACCCTAACCCTAACCCTAACCCTAACCCTAACCCTAACCCTAACCCTAACCCTAACCCTAACCCTAACCCTAACCCTAACCCTAACCCTAACCCTAACCCTAACCCTAACCCTAACCCTAACCCTACCCTAACCCTAACCCTAACCCTAACCCTAACCCTAACCCTAACCCTAACCCTAACCCTAACCCTAACCCTAACCCTAACCCTAACCCTAACCCTAACCCTAACCCTAACCCTAACCCTAACCCTAACCCTAACCCTAACCCTAACCCTAACCTAACCCTAACCCTAACCCTAACCCTAACCCTAACCCTAACCCTAACCCTAACCCTAACCCTAACCCTAACCCTAACCCTAACCCTAACCCTAACCCTAACCCTAACCCTAACCCTAACCCTAACCCTAACCCTAACCCTAACCCTAACCCTAACCCTAACCCTAACCCTAACCCTAACCCTAACCCTAACCCTAACCCTAACCCAACCCTAACCCTAACCCTAACCTAACCCTAACCCTAACCCTAACCCTAACCCTAACCC